>NC_072735.1:14017742-14119958 GCF_026930045.1 Uloborus diversus
TCTGTTTTAGGTGTCGGGAGTCCCCCCGACCACGCTCGACAAGAGAAATCTCATCAGGCACCTAGCAGTGGTTCCCATCGAACTTACTAAACTTAGTCGTTTTTAGATTGAAAATTGTTGTGCTGCTGCACAACGCTTGACGTTTTCCTTTTACAGTCTTCTGGTGTTTGCCGATTCGCACGCCAGGGCACTCTTCTGTCGCAATACATGGCGCGCAACTCCACGTTTGTTACTTCTCCTTGCCTCATATTTCAAATGTTTCCGCTCCAGCGTTTACGTTTGGCAACACGTCACTCCTGTTGCGTTTGCTTATGTTTCGATCTTCGCTTGGAATGATGGGATGGTGGATGGTGTGGCTGCAACCTTAACTGTTCTCTTCCTCGTGGGTCGGTGGCAGCGGCAGTTTAGTAGTAGCTCTCGCGTGTTGTGGTTGCTGCGTTGCAGCCGGGAGATGCACGGGCCGGGTGTTTGGCCCTTTTTCTTTTTGTAGTTTTTTTCCTTTATTAGGCTGCTTATGGCGTCTCCCTCTTGTTCCTGGGACTCCCTCCTCGTCTAGTTTTACTTTTTTGTGCGTGCGTTTCTTTTTTTTTTTCGGTTGTTGCTCCCGCAAGCGGCGGAGCCCTGGTTGTTGCCGTCTTTGGGTTTGGCGGGCGCTTCCATGCTCAGGTAAGGCAAATTTTTCTTTTTTCCTTTTGCGTCAGCACCATTTTCCTGCTTTCATTCTCATGGCAGGTATTGACGACCCCAACGTCTTTCAAAGTATTTCGGATTACCCGACCACCATTGATGCCATTGCGGGCAACGGTGGCTCTAATTTTTGTATTCTTTTCAAAGTTAAAGACCAGCCCTCAGCCGGTCTCCCCCGTAATAAACCTTTGCTTATTAAAAAAGATTTTGAGGAGTCGCTCATTAACCATAACCTAATTGAATCTATCGATTTTACTCGTACCAATCACATGATAGTGAAAACATACAACGCAGCATGTGCCAAAGAAATTTTGGCAAAAAAATCAATATTAAATATTCCTACAGAAAGTTCACTGTTGAACGACGGAACCACGACTCGGTTCCTTCTTCGTAACATCCCTATCGAAGTTAGCCTCAATGAATTAGCCACTGAATTATACGAACAAGGAGTATACAGCAAGGAACTTCGCAGATTTTCTTATATCAAAGAAGGAGTCAAACACCAAAGCGAGTCGGTTTTAGTAACCATTTACGGCACCAACCTTCCCTCCTCAATCAAATTGTGGTACACGAACTATAATGTGGAACTGTTCATAGATAGACCAAGGGCTTGCACTAAATGTCTTCAGTATAATCACAGCTCCAAAAATTGTAATTCAGAAGCAGTATGCGGCCGTTGTGCTGAACAGCACACTACAGCCTCTTGCGGGAGCAACACCATTAGGTGCGCACTCTGTCAGGGGGATCACTTGGCCTCAGATAAACTTTGCCCTAAGTACATCGAAGAAGCAAATTTTTTAAAATTTAAATGTATCAATTGTTTATCTTTTCCGGAGGCCAGGCGCAGATACCGCAAAGAAAAAAATCAGTCATTCGCCCAAGTTGTCAGGATAGAAGGTGTCCCTAACTCCCAGGAACAACTAAACCTTAAAGTCGAAAGTATCCTCACCGAGGCTCTAAAGAGGATGGAGGATAAGTTCAACCAAATTGTCGAAATTCAGTCAAAAATCTTTGAACAAGCAATGAACAGTACCCTCTCTAGCATTCAAAATATGGTCACCAATATTTTTTCCAAATTGCCTCTTAGCCCTGAGCGTCCCAGGAAAGTTCCTAACGCTTCTAACCCCACGTCCTCTAATGCTATGGATACCTCTGGCAACTCTCCTCAAGTCAGTCCTCCCAGCTCCTCCCTGCCCAACCAGACCCCCGCCCTTCCTCCCTCCTCTCTTGGTCCTCGGTGACAGTGGGCCTCCCTTTTTGGTCCCTCCCTCTTTTTGGCGCTTTTTCTTCCCTCGGTCCGGTGGGCCTTTTTTTTCTGTTTGTTCTTTGTTGTCGCTGAGGGTGTGTCTTTAGTCCAATGGAACTGCCGTAGTATCTCGAATAAGCGCCCGTACTTTAATCAGTCCCCTTTTTTTGATCACAACATTTACGCTTTTCAAGAGACTTTTCTCAAAAATGACCATTTTTCTTTTTCCAATTCCACCATATATCGCAAAGATCGAGGAGTGGGCGCGGGTGGCGGCCTTATGACCATCATTCCCAGAACCTTTCCTTCTGCTGAAATTAACCTCAACCGGTTTCATTCCCCTCATACCGAAATTCTTGGCGTCAGCATCTGGAACAATAACAAGCAAATTGACATCATCAATATTTATTCTCCCAAAGGCAAAATTCAAACAGATTGGCTTGAGAACTTAAAAAATTCCCTCTCCACGTCCTTCTTTATTCTCGGAGACTTCAACCTTCATCATAATTACTGGGGCAGCTCGTTCAACTCCCCCAACGCTGACTCTCTCGCCAACTTCATTATCAATAACAATATATGTATTATCAACAACTGCTCCCCTACTCATAGGGCCCCCTCCGGCGCTCACTCCCTTATTGATATTTCACTTTGTTCAATAGACCTCTTCCCCCTCTTAAATTTTTACGTCCACCCGGACCTCTTTGACTCTGACCATTACCCCATCATCATTGACCTCTCCCAAATTTTTACCTCCAATATCTCTACAATTCATCAGAAGAATAGCCATATTTGGAATCGCGTAGTAAACCACATCAATAGCAACTTCCAGGACAATTCTGACTTTCAAGAGCTCCATAATCTTTTTATTACTGCACTCAACACCAACAAGAAGACTCACACAGATCAGAAATCTAAATTCCCTCCATGGTGGACCCAAAAATGTAGCTTCCTTCTTGGACAAAAACGAAAGTTCCTCCGAAAAGCAAAAAAAAACGTCTCACGTGACGACTGGCTCAAATATAAAAATTTCTCCGCTAATCTTCGTAAAGAAATCAAAAAAGCTTCTCGCAACTACTGGGACAATATATGCAATAGTCTTGGTTCCAGCAAAAATGCCTATCGCATGATTAAAGCCATCGTCTCTAATAAATCCAAGGGGATCACCGAGTCAAACAACATCATCAATATTGGAACCACCTCTGTCTCCTCCGCCCTGGCTCAAGCCAATGCTTTCTGCTTCCATTATTGTTCCCGCTCGTCTCTTCCTGGCATCCCACTCGACTTTAACTTTAATCATAGCCACCATTTAGATAAAAACTTCACCATTCAAGAACTGAACATTGCTATCAACCATATGAAGAACACCTCCCCTGGCGAAGACGGGATCCCCGCAAAAATCTTCAAACTTATGCCTGATAAAATCAAAAACAACCTCCTAATGAACCTCAACTCCATGTGGGGCAACGTCACCATCCCCGAAAATTGGAAAACTTCTATCATTATTCCTATAAAGAAGCCTAATAAACCCGCTGCTGACATCTCCTCTTACAGACCTATCGCCTTAGGTTCTGTGTCCGCCAAGTTATTTGAACGTCTCATTCTCCGCCGCATCGTTTCGTGGTCCATCTCCAAAAATCTTTTTCACAGTAATCACCTTGGCTTTCTCCCTTTTCGTGACTGTAACACTGCTTTAACTAAATTCTCAGAAGACATCCAAACAGCCCGCAGAAACAAAAAGTTTATCTTTTGCATCAAACTCGACATTAAGTCTGCTTACGATAGCGTCTGGATCGACGGCCTATCATGGAAACTTTTGAAATGCGGCATCAGCGGTAAAACAGCGTGTTGGATCAATAAATTCCTTTCAGCCAGGGTAATCAAAGTTCGGTGGAGAGGAGCCACCTCTTCCTCCCACACCCTCTCTTCTGGGGTTGCCCAAGGATCCGTTCTGGCACCCCTGCTTTTCATGATCTACATGCATGATATTTTCGAAGATATCCCTTTTGGAGCAAAAATACTCATTTACGCTGACGACATCATCATTTTTTCCCAAGCTGACACTTCAGAGAATGCTAAACTTAAAATTGAAAAAACCCTCTCCCATATTACCCAGTGGACCCAAAATTGGAGACTTACAATTGCTCCGGAGAAAAGCGTAGCCATGAATTTTTCTAGAAAAAGATATTCTCCCAACTTCCAATTTCATTATAATGGGAAAGCCATTCCCTGGGACACCAGCATGAAATTCCTTGGAGTTATTTTCACTAACAATTTTTTATTCAACAGCCACATAATTAATCTTCAGAAAAAAGCTTTCCAACGCCTTAACTACCTCAAAATCATAGCTAATAATAACAGCGGCACCAATGCTAAGAACCTTGTTATCATCGCAAATAGCCTCATTAGGGGATTAATTGACTACAGTTCTATCGTCTACGACGCGGCTAGCCTTTCCAGCCTCAATAAGATTGAAGTGATCTACAATAGCGCTCTTCGATGGGCTCTCGGCCTCCCTCGTTGGACTCCTCTCCCTATCCTCTACCAGGAAGCTAATGAAAACCGTATCAGCGACAGACGTTCTTCAATGATTATTAAGTATACCCTCCATCATTTCTCCCTTGATTGGATGTCTCCTATTTCAAATAAAACTAAAGAACATAGTATCGATAACCGCTTCAAAAGAGACAATCACCACATCTTTCCCCGCCTCTTCGACTATCTCAGAGACAACAATATTCACTATAACAAAATTATAAAGAAAAGATTTAAAGAAGACCTGATCAACATTAATAATTTTTACATTATCTCAGATGGCCTCCCTTTCCAAGACAAGAATATCAACTCGACTATAGCACGCTCATACTTTTCTGAATATCAAACCAATTTTCTTCAAGGTAAAATCATCCTCAGCACAGATGGATCAAAGAATAATAATTTCACCAGTATCGCTGCTATCAACGTTTCCCATAATATCAATGCTGCGGCCATCATTAATAATAATGCCTCCATATTTACAGCTGAAGCCCTAGCTATATCCCTTGCTATCATTGAATTCGCCAATAGCTATGAAGATTATGTTCTCTTTTCTGACAGCAAATCCAACCTAAGTGCCCTCTCTTCGTTCAATCTGAAATCCCATTCAGCTATTTTTTATGCCATCGAAGCAATTGTTGAAGCCCTGCACAAAGTCAAATCTATTACCATTATTTGGGTTCCAAGCCACCTCGGAATTCCGGTAAACGAAAAAGCTGATCTCCTTGCCAGAAATGGGCCCTTTTTAAGCCGCCCCACGTACGATATCGCCTCTGAAGACATCATTACCATGAACAAAAAAGAACTCAAGTCAAAAATCAACAGCGACTGGATTAATTGCAAGTATTTCAACCATAAACCCTACCTTGGATCCATCAAAGACTACATCAACTGGACCCCTAACAGAAAACGTGGAGTTCTCCTAACTAGACTTCGAACTGGGACTCTCCCTGTCAACAAGACTCTCCATCGTTTCAAGTGCAGCGTCTCCCCACTTTGTCCCCTGTGCAATCAAATCGAGACAATTGACCATTTCCTGCTTCAATGTCCCTGTCTCTCTAGCCTGCGGCTTTCCCTTTTTACTCGCCTCAATATCTCGGATCCCAATGTTCCTCTCGCCCACGTGATCTCTCGTATTTGTGCCAATTGTTCTTCCATCCGTGCTTTTTGCACTTTCCTCGCTTGTTCCAATCGCTTTTGAGTTTTTTCTTTTTTTTTTTTTTTTTTTTTTTTTTTTTTTTTTTTCTCTCCCCCCCGCCCGTGCATCTCCCGAGCTCTTCCTCCCTTTTTTTCCTGCCGTGGTACAAGCCTCCTCTCGTAGGACAGGCAAAAACCACTCAACTCTTTCAATCAATCAATCAATCAATCGCTTGGAATTTTAATGGTCGCAGTTGCGTGCGGATCTCGGATCTTGTGTCCCGTTCGTCAATATGAAGAATTCTGAAATGCCCCACTGAGAATTGGGTGTCTGACGTCGTATTCGTGTGCCCACGGATCATGGTGAGTGGTTAATTTGAAAGGGTGCTCCATCATTCATCCAATCGCCTATGTAAGGCAATTACCTTTTAATCATACTGCAATTATTCACGACCGTACACGACCAGACATGCCGTTGAGCAAACATAAGAATGTTATTTTATAGTATAAGATTTTGATATATATATGTGGAATAAAAAATAATACATATACCTTGATACAATGTTATTACTTGAACACACCCAACACTATATGTGGTGCCGTCGACCAGTGCCTTGAGCATTAAGAAAATAAGGATGGAGCACTCACTCTTTTAATTTTATGAATATTGTTGATTCCAAAATTTTTATGAAATAATATATTGGACATTTGAAAGAATGTGAAGAAAATTTTATTGAAATTGGATAATCAGTAATTTACTATCCATTATGGTAATATTACAATGTTTTGTTTTATGCTATTGAAATGCAAGATCTTCAGTGTAAGATATCATTGTATATGATATTATTACACCCTTGTTTAATTCATATTTATATTATATTAAGTCCATGACACCTTACTGATTTATTTGACACATATTCTCAAAACAGTTGATATTATTTTTTTAAACATGGGAAGGCAAACAAATACTGTACAACATAATCAAAGCATGAGCACTCCTAGGAACAAAAACATGTCATTTATAATTAATATATCTGATTTTGATGGTGATCCTAGTGAAGTAAACTTTTTTGCTGATCAAATCTCAGACTTGGCAACATTAAATGAGTGGTCGGATCACAAAGCGTGCTTATATTTAAAATCTAAGTTAAAGGGAGATGCTCTTAAGTATGTTATTAATTCTCCACATCTCAAACAGGAGAAATCATTCAAAACCATATTGCACGAATTACAGAAATTTTTCTCTATAGAGAATAAGAAAATTTCTCTTCAGGAATTTAATTCAATTGCCTACATTCCTGGTGAATCTTTTCGTGCATTAGCCCACAAAATCACAACAAATGCATCACTTCTTTATAATGTTACAAATGAAGCCGCTTTGAGTGAAATTCTGTATCATAAGTTCATCTCAGCTATACCTGAAAATTACAGATTTCATATATTATCTGATAATATTACTGATTTTCAGAAGGCAGTAGATAAAGCTGAACATTTGCACTCTGTTATGCACCAAGCAAATGCCTTTGCCCCTCAAATTCAAAATGAGAAAATTCATGCACTACAGATGAGAATTGATGAATTATCAAAATTGTTAGTGGATAGAGCACCTCATAACACATTACGTGCAAATCAGAATTTACAGTCTGGCTCTCAAACACAAGGTGAGGCGAATTGTTGTTGCACATCGCAAAATCATATCCAACACCAAATGCACAATGTTTATGCTCAAGATAACGATACTCGGTCACATTATAGTACACAATCTCACAATGTGAGAAATTCATTCACTCGAAAAAGACATGGTGGAAGAACATATAATAAGTCTTGGAATAATCGAGAGCAGTTTAATCAAAGGTATTGTTCTTTTTGTAAGTCAAGTACACATAGTTATAAATCTTGTTTCAAAAGGAACCGACAGGGTAATTATCAACATCAGCCGTATAATTTCAATCGGTCTCATGGTAGTAGTTCTCGATCCCACAATCCGTCATCTCGATACCAGTCTAACAACTATGATCGTAACCAAAGAGGTTATCTCCTGGACTTACGCCATCAAAATAATCCAAATTTTGAACCTCTTGGTTCTCGTCCACAGCATAAACAAGATTTTTCGGAAAACTAGAGGCTAGGACGAACTGTGCAGGAAGCTCGTCCTATTCACTTAGCCCATCTGCTCCTATCTTTGTCCCTTCACAGTCATTGTCAATTGTTAAGAATACTCCCGAAATTGTAATTACCAATGAGGACTGTCACGAAAATGTCTCACAGACTAATGACAACATCAAGTCTTCTTCGGCACCTTTTACACATGAGCAAGAACTCATCTTTTCTGTTAATTCAAATACTGTTCAACTTCCTTATGTTCTGGTAACCATGGCACCTAATACAGATCTGGTCTTCTTATATGATTGTGGTTCAACTTTGAGTCTCATTAGTGAAAAGGTGTTTAGGTCATTAAAACCTGTGTTAAAATACAAATTTGTAGCACGAAATGTGCAAATTTCGACAATTAACTCCAAAATCAAATTCAAAGGATGCATTCAAGTCTCTTTTAAGTTGCAAAACTTATTTTTTAAACACCTCCTGTACTTGGTAGACTTCCCAGATAATTATTCTTGTGTAGGCCTTCTTGGCTATGACTTCCAGAAAAAGTTTGCCGTCACTTTAGATCCTGCTGAAAACTCCATTCGAGTTAAAAATAAGCTTATTCCTTTGTTCCAACCCGATTCCCATTCCCCAAGTTCCAATGAACATATTGAGAAAAATGAAAATGACGTGCAACACAATAATAATGAAATTTTACATAATGTGAAGGAGAATTCCACTACCGGTGACAATGTAAACTCAAGCATACAGGTCAAGTTACGACAAAAGGCAACTATTGAACCTGGTCAGGAAACGTATAAACTTGTTGGCTATGATGATAAACACAATAAGAAATTAAATGATCAAATTTTATTCTCTCCATCTCTGACAAGTCACATTGTATCACATGATATAATTGTTGACAGACGTTTGTTGTCCAACTCAAACAATAATTTTTATATTTACATTAAAAATTCTTCGTCATCTGAAATTCACATGAACAAAAATACAAAAGTGGGTTATATTACTAATATTGAGGATATCATGGAACAAAATATGCCCCAGTCACATGAATTTGTAAATTTCATCCAAGCATCTTCCGAGGTCCTTGATCTAAGACAACGTGAGTTTAGTCTACAGGACTTTAATATCGACCATTTGTCACCATCTGAAAAACATGATCTGTCTCAACTTTTAACTGAAAATTTTCAAGTCTTCAGTAAATCTCTGGCTGCCATAGGAGAGTCAGATGCCATCGTCCCAAAATTGGACTTCATACACAATTTCCCCACCAAACAAATTCCATACCCCATTCCTCATGCTCTGCTGGCTGAAGCCAAGAAGCAACTTGATGAGATGGTGGAGGCTAAAATAATACGGAAGGGAATGTCCCAGTGGGCTTCTCCAATTGTTATGATAAAAAAAAATCTAATGATCCCTCTCAACCACAAAAGTATAGGATGGCGCTAGACCTTCGCCTCATCAACTCATTGTTGACTTTAACACCGTACCCTATACCAAAAATACAGGATATTATTTCTTCAGTGGCCAAATACGAATACTTTACGACCCTTGATTTACACCAGGCATACCATCAGATTGTGTTACCCCCCGAGTACCATGACAAAATTGCTGCTACCACTCCCTTTGGCGTTTATTTATACCAAAAATTACCATTCGGACTCCTCTCATCTTCCGCTTATTTTCAACAGTTTGTTCAAACATTAATTGCTGAAACTGGCCTCGACTCTTTGGTGGCTTATCAGGATGACATTTTGATCCCTTCATCATCGTACCAAGAAACACGAGAAAAACTTGCTAAACTGTTTGATATTCTAAAAAAACACAATGTGACACTCAATGCTTCAAAATGCATATTCCATCAGAAGAACATAAATTACTTAGGCTTCAATATTTCCCAGAATGTTGTTCAACCCATTACATCAAATATTTCGAAAATAACTACTCTTCCCGCTCCAAACACAAAGCGTCAACTAAAGAGATTTCTGGGTGTGTGCAATTTTTATCGATCACTGATACCTATGTATGCTGATCGTACATATAATTTAAACAAGTTAACATCTGTAAAAGCTAAATTTATATGGACACCTGACCATCAAAATAATTTTGTCGCTCTCCAAAATATATTTCTATCAAAACCATTTTTAATCACTCCAGATTTTAATCAGGACTTCTTTCTAAACACAGATGCATCAAAAATTGCTGTAAGTGCTATTTTAATGCAGAAAAGGAATGGCACACTTTTCCCCATTTCCTTCTTTTCCAAGTCATTGTCGAATTCAGAGTCTCGCTACCCGGCGATAAAATTAGAATTATTTGCAATAATTAAGGGGATCCAAGCCTTTAAATACTATCTGTATGGCAAAAGATTCAAGATTGTGAGTGATGCAAAGTCTATCGACCACTATAAAAAAATTTCCAACCCCGCAGATATAGTCACAAGGTGGTTGTTATATTTGTCACAATACCAGTACGATTTTGATCCGATTCCAGGGGTGGAGAATTTACTAGCAGACATGTTCTCAAGGATGCCTTTTAGCGATGCAAACATGATCTCCTTAAAGAATGGTACCAACGTTCTTAATGATGAGCATGCTTTTCCCCACATTGCTTCCTCCCTTGATATTGTTCAGGAATCACATCAGAATCACCTCATTGAGGCTAATAAAGGTCAGTTTTACACATCGTCTACCAATGCTTTAGAAACACATCAAGTTAATAACCAAGAAGTTTTACCCGGTGATCATATTTTTGAGAATAATTTATATGACAGAAGGTCTCCGTATGTGAATCATTGTAATACTAACACCATTAACCAGTTAAATTCTGTTCAGAATGAATATGATAACCAGATCTCCCAGTGTGTACAAAATCAGAATATGCCATCTCTTGGATGTGTTAATGAAGGTTTATATAACCAAAACAAAGGTGTATTATATCAAAACATGTGTACAAATGAAGATATAATAAATGTCACACAGAATCATGATAACGAAGGGCATAATAATGTTTCCATGAATAATGATGGTCATAATTTTCATGAATGTGAAAAAATTTTTGCTCTTTTGGCAAATGTGACACAAGATGATCCTGAAAATGAAATATCTGACACCACCTTTTTGAAACATCAACTACAAGATATAATTTTAGGTGACACTTACAATAAAATCATGAGTAAGAAAAGCACAAAGCCATGTTACGTCATACACCCTGACTCAAAACTTCTATATTATGTCTCTAAACTTGATAACAATGATGAGGCTGATAATTTTAAAATCATGGTTCCAACAACTTTAAAACACAAGGTTCTAAAAATTGCTCACATCTCTCATCTTGGATTAAAAAAAAACATATCAGGCCTTACAAAGGAAATATTTTTGGAACGGGATGTACAGAGATACAGCAAATTTTGTCGCAAGCTGCGAAACATGCAACTTAAATAAACATCACGTTATCAGCCAAGCCCCTTACCAGCAAGCAGAGGTATGCAAATATCCCGGTCAGGTAATTTCATGCGACCTTCTCGGCCCATTTACAAATGCAAAGTATATTCTTACAGTAATTGATCATTTCTCCCGTCACCTTGAATTGTACACATTATCCACTATTTCCGAGAACGCTATTCTAGATAAAATTTTCTTATATATCTCTACGTTTGGTAGACCACAAGTAATCCTCACTGATAATGGCCGTCAGTTCGTATTCAATGCTGTGCAGTTCTTTAATAAGAAATTAGGTATTTATCAGACCTTCATTTCTCCTTACCACGCGTCTGCCAATGGAATCTCAGAGCGCATCAACAAGTCCATAAAAACCTGTATTTCTGCATTAATGCAACAAGGACACTCATTTGATTACGCTGCCCATATTCACAAGAATCTCTATAACAACTGTCTCCATTCATCAACAAAGTTTTCTCCGAACCTGGTTCACTTTGGGAGACCTATGTCAACCTTTTTTGATACCATTCAGGACCAGGTGATTCTCCCTCACTTCAATTCAATAACATTGTCTAGAATTGCTCAGGACTTGGAAAAAGTGTATAATCAAGTTTATAAGAACATCCTCGAATCAAAGAATCAACAGTGTATCAATCAAAAAAATGCAAAGTTACGCGACTTTGCTGTCGGAGATATTGTTTACCTTATGTATGACATAAAGTTCTAGAAAAAATTTACCGGTCCATATATTATAAGAAAAATTAATTCTAAGGTGACTGTATATATTCAAAAGCTTGAGGAACCATTATCCCGTCTTTTGCTAATTCACGTCAACCGGTTACACCTATCTTCACCTAGGCTATCATATCTTAAGTCATCTGATCCTGTTAACATCACACCGTCTCGTCTTGTCAGCAACACTTCTCATAATACATCTATTTTACCCAATTGTCATTCATACAATCTACGCGTAAGAAAGTAATTTCTCCATTCTCATATGTGTATTTTCTCCTCGTCATGCTTCTGATGTCTGCGATCCAACTGTGACCACCCTGGTTGAAGGCGCCTCAACTAGATGGATATCTGTTTCGGAATGCTGGTCGTTCTCTCTCATATCTCCCAAATCACTCCTTGGCTCACAGCATTCAGGTTCCTGACTGATGACAACTTATGCGTATCCTTTTAATGCATGTATGTGACAGACATAGTTACTTGTTTGTATATTTGTTATAATTATTTACTCCATCTCTTTAATGTATGGCGACATATTTGGTTGTTATCACCTGATTATAACTTTGTATCCAAATGTGGATCACGATGATTATGCCTATTGTTATCCTCTGTCTGTTACATACAATAATGCGCCGACCTGGTTTGTTTCTTTTTTAGATGCTATGTAAAATTAATATCTCCTGTATTCAAGCCACTATGAACTTTTCATCCAACCGCTATCGTGGCAATGATGCCTCTGTACCTCTTCCTTGCTGCAATGTTAATGTTCTGCATGAGTCAATTTTGTTTTTCTTTTGTATATTTGGTCTTTCCTTTACAATTGTCCTTGTGGCAGTTATCCCGGATCAATTTTTGATGTGTAACATATTAAGCGTGACATGCACATACACCTTCATACTTAATCTTGTATGTAAAAAAAAAAAAAAGAGGGAATGGTTTGGAAACATATCCCAGTATTGGCTGGTACTTGATAAGTGCACAGATCAAGCACTTAAGCCGTTTTATTTCCTTTGAGTGTGGATCCTCAAATGAAGGAAAAACTACCTGATTTGACATTCAAACTTGACATTTACACATAACCGGTTACATTTGTCATAAGATATTACCCTTTATCTCTGATTAGATTTGTTGTTGTTGAAATAATGATCTGTCATTTGTAACATACTGCATGTTGTGATTGGATTTTAATTGGAATTAAAAAATTTTCTTCATAACAGGGGTACAATAAGATTGGTATGTAACAGGAAACGGATCTGATACATAAATGTCACTTTATCTCGTCATATGGTCTTGTATGTGACAGAGATTTATGCCGTTTTTTTTATGAAATATACGTATAGTGAATGAATTTAAGTAATTTGAGAAATACTTGCTATAAAAAGAAATTGGTTGTGAAATTAAATTAAACATGTTGATTGAAAATATTAATTAGACTTAAGCTTGGATCAATTAACTGATTGTATGGAATCTGTTCTGGCGATTTGAATGATTCGATTTGCCTAATTGATAGTCAATGAAAGACAATTGAATTGTAACTATCAATGTTAATTTTTTGGTAATGTGAATATAAATAAGAAATGATAGTGCATATACGAGCTCATGTAAATAGAGCATTTATAACGAACATACAATTTCCAGTCTTTATATTGAGATCAGAAATTTTTGATAACACCCGATTACCTTGTCCCCTGCAGTTCAGCACGACCAACCTTAAACAGTCTTTAAACCTAGTTACGAATTGTTTGAACATTCTAATAGCAAAAGTCCCCCCCCCCCTCTCCGGGAATGTGATTTTTTGACGCCGCAGTGTTTTGAAAAATGTCAGCAGGTGTTTTACCATTTAACATGTTTTGTAATTTCAAATGAAAATGTACTGTGGTAATATTTTTTAAATATGTTTTAATGCTCATGTAATTTTGTAAATAACAAATGTTATGCTTTGATATTCTTGTATAAATATTATTGCATTGTTTAGGGTTTTTTGTTTCTGATTTCGGGACCTTTGGGCGCTATTTGTAGGATGGTTTTTTTTTTATTTTTAGTAATTTAAGACCACTATCTTCTGCTTATACGGCCAGGTGATGGAAATTAATTTCAGGTACAACGCAATTTTTTTTAGTTATAAATAAACATGAGATATTGAGATATTGTTTTAAATTATATATATATATATATATATATATATATATATATATATATATATATATATATATATATATATATATATATATATATATATATATATATATATATATATTGTTGTGCCGCTGCACAACGCTTGATGTTCTCCTTTTACAGTCTTCTGGTGTTTGCCGATTTGCACGCCAGGGCACTCTTCTGTCGCAACACATGGCGCGCAACTCCACGTTTGTTACTTCTCCTTGCTTCATATTTCAAAAGTTTCCGCTCCAGCGTTTATGTTTGGCAACACGTCACTCCTGTGGCGTTTGCTTATGTTTGATCTTCGCCTGGAATTTTAATGGTCGCAGTTGTATGCGGATCTCGGATCTTGCGTCGTCAATGGTGTTGTTCAAATATGGACCCGGGACGAGTCCGTTCGTCAATGTGAAGAATGGTGAAATGCCCCGCTGAGAATTGGGTGTCAGGCGTTGCGTTCGAGTGTCCATGGATCATGTGAGTTGTTGATTTTGAACGGGTGCTCCATCATTCATCCGATCACCTGGGTTATGCAACGACCTCTAATCATGCCGCAATTATTCACGAGCCTATATGACCAAACATGCCGTTGAGCATAGATATGAATGTTATCCTATATTAGATTTTTGATATACAAGTGGAATAAAAATGATACGTATACTTTGACACAATGTTGTTATTTAAACACACGCATCACTATATATATAAAGAAATTACAGTAAATTGTATCGAAGCAAAATGCACCACACGACTTCCAATGCGAAGATAACACCGTATTTCTCCGCACTTGATGTGTCCCAATCAATATGGTGATCGCCAAAGCCGCCTGCCAATACGAAGGTTTGGAGATTGAATCTGCTGCTCGCTTAGTTCTTTTTCTAAGTCTTGTTTATTCTACCATAAATATTTTAAGGAAAACAGCATTTTACGGCAAAAGTTACTGGAAACTTGGATGCTAGTATCTTTTACCGTAAAAATTAAGGATTTTTTTAAACAATGTATGATCGTTTTTTTGAAACAAACAGCTTATTTAACAAAAAAAAAGAATAAAGCTGTAAGGGAATCGGTGCTATTATTTCTTTTTAATCGTGTATATTACGCTAAAACGTGCAAAGAAGTTTAGCAAAATCAATAGCAAAAAATATTAACTAATTCCTCAAGCAAATTTTAGCGCAATAACAGTTGCTTCAAAATAGAAACGTAGCATTTTCGGCTAATTGCGTAATTAAAGAAAGTCATTACAACACTTTAGAATTAACTGTCTTTGCACATAATCTTTCTCTGAGAAAGAAAGCCAGAATTTATCATGCGAAAAAACATTTCGTAATAAATATGTCAGTTTAACCAGGATTTAGAACAAAGTCGTTTAAATGCGTCATTCAAGGCTTGCGGAGATCAGCAATCTTTCTTCAGTTGCATTTTATTTTATAAGGTGATCCCTACACAGCATTTTCCCAATAATCTGGTTAATGTGCAAACATTAGTCAGAGAAAAATACTGCAGAACGTAAATATTCGGAAATGTCATTAAAGATAATCAAGGCCCAGTGGAAAGCTGACGAACAAAGAATTTACATTTTTAAAATGCGTACCTGTGAAAAAATAAACATTTTTTTTTTCAACAGCAATAGATAGAAATATGCAAGTACGTAAATTAAATGAATGAATTATAAAGGTTTTAATGACAAAAGTTGCAAATTTCAGACGTTGGTAATTTGTTCCTTTAATTTTTAAGCACAAAGGAATTTATTCATGGATAATTACATAAATATTTGAGCACAAACTACTATCTGACCATCGATTACATGGAAAGGCTAATATCCGGTTTATAGGCGGAAATGGACGTATCTATTAGTTTATAGGGCCGTTAGTTGGTTTGTTACAGATGTGCACTTTTGCCTCTCTATTATTTAGCCTTAGTTTTGTAAAAATGAATATTTGCTCTCACACAGCAACATTTTCTAAATCTAAAGTATATTCGATTCTCAGGGCAAAAATTAATTGATTTCTTTCTTCACAACGAAGTTTTGAGCTTATCATTTTGCCTTTACGTTCCTGAACGAAATAAAAATATTTTCTTGTTGTTTCCATGGTAACTATTTTTAATTTCCCATATTTCATTTTTGAGAATACAATACATGAATAAGGCACTAGTGACATTATAAAACGCGTGCATCAAAATCCTATCGTTATTTTTCCTTCTCCTCTGCTAGATTCATTCAGATGGAATCGTCTTTACTTGGCAGATTGCCAAATTACATACAATCCGCGGTCAAACAGTATATATTGACATAAATTTAAGTGCTTACGGGCAACATTGCTTTTTGAAGATAATTTTATTCCGGGCGCAGATCACGAGACAAGAGATATTTAGTTTTTTTGTGAGTTTGAAAAATCTTTAGGTTATATATTATTTAAAAATGCCGCCCGACCTATCTAGTGGTCAGAGGAGTCTCAGTGCGTTGGGGAGGTACCGGCTCGGGCACCGATATACGGTAAAACCTCGTTAAGTCGTCACTCAAGGGACCAAAAATTTTTGACCACTTATGCGGAGTGACTATTTATGTGGAGTGGGGAATTAAGGAAGAAAAAAAAAGCCTTACAAATATTCATGAATAGCAGTAGAATTCTGTGAGAAAAACAATAGCTTATGTAATAATGTCTATAAATTAGTGGAAACTTTAAAAAGGGGGGAAAATACTAATGATAGTTACTTTGTTTTGTTTTCTCTTACTTCTACATTACTTAATAACAACAACTTATTTTAATGTAGTTACGGTACATTAATACAATCCTTCAATGTTGACTGATGAAATTGTTGCTTACGGAAAAAAAATATCTCTTCTAACGTACATCAAGCTTTAAATTTTGTGTTTGTTGTTCCTTGTGAACGGATGTTAAATACTGACTAACTTTCTCCAAGTATTAGATTTTGTCTGCCTTGCTGGAAGGAATTAGATTCATATTCTCGGCACTTGGCAGAGTCACAGCAAGAAGTATGCTTCGAATGACCAGAACCGTGGATCGAGATTTCAAGGAAAAATGACTATCATTGCCTTTCAACTAAATCCGACACTATTTTCTAGGATCTGATAAGGGAAAGGAATTTTAGAAAACAATTTTTTGAGTGACTAGTTAACCGGGTAAAATTAAATTTGGTGACCAGTAAAGGAAGATGATTTTACATTACTGTAAATGAGACCTTGTCGGGACCAAAGAAAAACGACCACTTAAACTGAGTGACCACTTAACCGGTCGACTACTTATTGAGGTTTCGCTACTTTCTCTCTCCTGTCCTTGTACTTTCTTCGTGCGAATGCATTGTTAAAGTGTGAATGGTTGCCTACCCTATAAACGAGTCCTTACGGCATGCGTGTACTGTGTAAGGAGGACTTCACACCAAATTACGGAACAGTGGGAAAAGTGAAACAGCGCACCACAATCACAAGCATAGGTGGCACAAGGCGACGACAATATTATTTAAAAAGCAAACTATTTAGCTTCTGAAGCATTTTTATTAGAAGTGTTATGAGATAAAAACAAGGTTAAATAGTTTTAAAATTCATAAGCGCATAAATTAATGAATTTGTTTTGAATCCACATTCTTATAAATTGTAAAAGGGTTGAAAGTAATTTTTAACAAAGTCAGCCTTCATAAAGTTCATATTTTACAAGTTAACTTGTATTATTTAGTTTAATTCATTTAGATAGTATTTAATTATTCGCAAACGTAAAGTTAAAATGAAGTTATTAAAATATTTATCTGATTATCTTTTAATGGGGTAGTTTCCAAAATTTTAAAAGTATTTTTTTCTGAAAGAGCATGCTTAAAAACATCGAATCTGACCATTTTTAAAATAATTTCTTTAAGTTTAATATTTAAAAAAAATACTTAAATTTAAGCTCTTTCATCGTTTAACGCTTCTGCCGATGATATCACAAATGATGAAATGCCATTCAGTGTTGCTATTCACGGTCCAAAATATTTAATTCGCATCGTTACTCACGTGTATTGGCATTGATATGGTTGATAGCAAGCATAGAGCACAATTGTAATTCGCTCCTTGATTATCATAACGTGGGAATCCGGTAGAAAGTTTTTTTGTGACGTCATAAAGACCACGCCTTTTTTGAAGAATCGGACATTTAAAAAAAAATAATTAAAAAATAACTTTTTGGAAAAAAGAAAGTATTTCTGAGTCCATGTATTTTTTTTTTTTTTTTTTTGCTTATTCTATCAATTTTAGTGACAAAAAGTTCCACTTTTGCCTAAAGGAAAAAATACCATTAAAGAAGTTAAACGCTTATAACTTGCTGATGCACAGTAGTATACACTACTCATTACAAATATTCAAAATGATGCAGTTTTAAAGTTGCAATATCTCTTAAGACATATTTCTAGCTAAAAGCATGCAACAAAATAAACTAGAATGTGGAGGGAACGATCCAAAAAGTGCACTCAGTATCGTGAGAAGCAGTATACTGAACCTCAAAAGATGTTTTGTTATAAACTTTCGAAGCGAACGATCTATGAAACGATATTTGAGGTTAATTAAAATAACAATACTAATTAGTTTAAAACATGATTATTGCAAACAGTTTTTAACTCTGAAACAATCATAATAGTTTTTCCTTGAAGCAAAAAATACAATTAATTGCGAAATAAATCTCAGCCCATATTACTTCTATTTTGAATAAATATATAAAAAACTGAAGAATATGAGCAATAAAAAAATATATTTTTAGTTTCTTACAAGAAAATACAGATGATATTTTCTAATTTTAAGGCAAAGAATAGAAGTAATAAAAGTACATCAATAAACGCATGATCAAGTTTGCAATGATGAGAGTTTTGCACTTTCTTTCAAAAACATCATATCCCACATAAAATAAATGAAACACATAAATGAAACTTTAGAGAAAAAATAACAAAAAGACTTAGTTTTCTAAAAGTTCATTATTACCTTTAGTAATCACTATCTTAGGTTTCTTTAGTGAAAACAAATCTTAGATTTCAGAATATTGCTTTCATTTTTCCGATGTGATCTCATTGCTTTCACTACACCCTGCTGCGAAAGAGTATTAAGTTCCAAAAATGTGGTCGAAAGAACTGATAAGAAAAAGCGGAGAAGAATCCTATTTATGAGTCCGCGGAATATATCTCTTTTTATCTGATCAATATGGCTCCCTGCTGTGTATTAAATTGCAGCGACGTTGAAAGGAAAATGAATACGGTACCTTGGAAAAGTAAGAAAAACTAAATATCATACAACAAAGTGCATTCAAATAAAAATACTTCGTATCAAGGAAATTTTGCCAAACATGTTGGAAAAGAAGTTTTTCTTTGTTTCCTTGAATTTATTATTTATTTATTTATTTATTTATTTGTGTTTTGTTTTGGTTTTTGTTAATAGGAAGTTGAAGAAAGGTCGTTCTTTCATTACAATTTTTTACGATTAAGCAAATTATGGTATTAAAGTAAACGTACAGTCGAGCCGCTTATTAGAATATCGGTTAAAAGAATATTCCGCTTAATGTAATACATTTTCAATGTCCCAAACGAATGCAATGTGTTTTTTTTTTTTATCCCGGTTAAAGGAATATCCCGTTTATCCCGTATCCGTATTAGAATATTTTTCCATTGGCTGTTCCATTTGAAATATCTTTTACCTTTGACCATTTGACCACGGATTGTAAGGAATTGACAGACGTCCAGTTAAGACGAGTCCATTTAAATGAGGAGGAAAAGTAAGAATGTGATGCGCGTGTCCGCTCATTTGAGTGTAACTATGCTTACTTTAGAGGCTTACATACATCTGCAAACGCTGACATCCCTAATAACAAATACATGCCTCCATTTCCGCCTGTAAACCGGATATTTGCCTTTCCATACAGTCCGCGGTCAGACAGTAACGCTAGTTGGCTCCAATTACAAGTTATTTCTCTGTACAGAATGTATTACCTGATCTTTCTGGCCCTCTTCACATAAGACAACTTAGTTGAATCAACTTGCGAACATTCGGTTGTTATGAAGTGTAGGAGCTGTTCACATATCGGCCGTCCGTTCCGTCCATCACGTTTCTTTCCTCCCGAAACTAATTTTCTTTGCTGGTTGCCATGACAGCAAGCCGTCTTGGACGGGACCGGTTTCGATCAGAAGAACCTTGATAGCTGACGGCCATCAAAAGCAGGACAGCATTTCATTGGTTCTCGCCAAGCAGCGCGCTCTTCTCTCTGATGGGTGATTTCAGCCACGTGATTGATATGCGGCAACCGTATGTGAATGCTATCCAGTTTTCATTGGCAGTCCGTCATGTCAAAAAAAGGGTTGGACGGGACGGATGGCCGATAAGTGAACCGCCCTTTAACCAGGCAGAAAAGTGAATTTGATGGAATGTCCATTCCGATAGTCATCCCGATGAGTGTAATCAACGTTCTTGGTTGATTACACCCATCTGGACATTGCGAAGCGTTTGCTCTACACCCGAGTACACTTGTTGAGTGTCTACTCGGTTCAGTTTTAACAGCGTTGTAGAGTAGCCGCACGAATAATTCGGCATAATAGAAGAAAAGTTGTGTACATATTAACGTTACCGCGGTTACAGATTTGGGCATTTTTTATAATATTTGGCGATGTTCCTTTACTGTCAAAACAAGGTAAGAAGGAACCCAAAAGATACTGTCTGTTCTCGTTCTCCGCGACTAGCAGCTGCGAACGGTTCCAATCGAAAAAGGGGTGATGGTTTAAGGTAGCGCACTTTCCGATGCATTCAATTTTTGCTTGCTCCTTACTTCCTTCTTACTATCACCCCTGCTTTGATAAAATCAGAAGAGACCTGACGCATGCGCAAATTCGAGTAAGGTTTCGCATAAAAATATCGGACAGTAACTGCTTACGATTGCGAGCAACAAATGCGCCAAATGATTGCTCTTTATTGGCGCATTAGCGCAACTTCTGCTACATTAATATACACTGCGTTAATATTCTGCGGCGTTAATATACCTGTTCAGTGTTTGTAACTTTATCGCCCTGGCGAAGTTATTTTCTTTGAACTATTCACGCCAACATATGGCAAACCTTTTTTTGTTACGATAAGAAAATCGCCTTTGAAAACCTGTCTTGTCTGTCCATAGCAATAAACGCATACAGTCCACTCGCTTGAAGATATTTTATTTCGACTAAGTACCGCACATTTTGGTCCTAAGCGACCCGGATACGATAAATTTGAATTAGTTATAAAATTCAAGTTAACTCGCAAATATACAATTAAATTAAATTACGCAATCGCTATAAATTGCAATGGCGGACATCACCTCGTTAAACCGCAAGCGCGGTAACATTAAAGGGCAAATCACCAAGATTTCTATTGCCCTCGCTGAAAGAAAGGAAGAGATGGACATTTCCGAGTTAGAAGCTCTTTTTGAGACAGTGCTGAACATACATCAAAAATTTGATACGCTAAAAGATGACTTCTACAAAATCATCACCGAAAAGCAATTTGAGGAATGTGAAGACTTATTGTCTCAAGTGGACGAAGATATTCAAAACTTGGAGGTAAGCTTGAAATCATCTATTAACAAACTGAAGTTACAGCATTACAGTGACTCTATACTAAAACAAAGTATTGATACTTCTACACAAGAAATTAATTCGATGAATGTTGATCAGCCAAAAAAGGCTTCAATGAAACTTCCGAAAATTCCTCTTCCAACTTTTAGCGGAAAATTTGAGGAATGGAACTTGTTCAAAACTCAATTCAATAGTCTAATAAATGAAAATCCCGAACTTTCTGAAAGTGAAAAGCTTCATTACTTACGCGGTTCATTAAAGGAAGAAGCAAAAATTCGAGAAACGACTGACGATAGTTTTTCTTCACTCTTTAAAGCTTTAGAACAAAGATACGAAAACAAAAGAATAATTGTCGTTTGTCACATTAACAACATTCTTAATATTCAACCAATTAAACACGAATCTGCTAAAGATCTTCGTATCATTTTGGATAATGTTAAGAAAAACCTAAGATCGCTAAAACTCTTAGATTTCGCAAGAGACAAATTATCTAATGCAATTTTATTGAATGTTGTTCTAGAAAAATTAGACCACGAAACAAGAAAGCAATATGAACTAACTCTTAAAGATAATGAAGTTCCAGATTTTGATGCATTGCTGGAATTCTTAGAAAGAAGATGTCAAATCTTAAATAGTATTAGTGCGAATAGTTCATGTAAATCTAAATCCTTTATTGTTAAATCGAATAACACTTCGAAAATATGTGTCGCGTGTAAAACTCAAACACATCAATTCTATCACTGTGATAAAGTTAAAGCAATGAAATTATCCGAAAGGATAGATCTCGTTAAAAAGCATCGACTTTGTTTTGTTTAAGCGATCGTCATTTAGTCTCCCAATGTAATTCGAAAAGTTCTTGCTTCGTTTGTAAGAAAAAATTGAATCATCATACTTTACTTCATAAATACGTCAACTGCATAAACAGCAAACAAAATAACGCAGATTGTGATGGTTCGACGGGAACGCCTCAGATTCAATCGCAAGGACTAAGCCAACAACAGAACATAAGCAATTCTGAATTGGACTCGCAAATGTCAGAAAATACTCGCGTCTCTTTTTTTACTAATGGGAACGAGAAAACTGTTTTGATAAATACTGTAATAGTTTATGTTAGAGATTCTACTGGTATAAGAAGGGGCTTACGCACAATTTTGGATTGTGCAAGTGAAAGTTCATTCATTTCTGTTAGGGCAGCGGAAGCTTTGGGTTTGAAAAGAGAAAGAATAAATATTCCGATAAGTGGATTAAATGATTCAGCGCTAAATATTAAGAAGAAGATATCAGCTACTTGTCTGATAAAGGGGATGATTCGCATTGGGAAATCGACTTATTAATTGTTCCAAAAATCACAGATTTCACGCCTTCTAATAAAATTCATATCGCTCATTTAAACATTCCAAACAATATGCTTAGCAGATCCAGCGTTTTATAATCCGCAAAAAATAGATATTCTTTTGGGTGCAGAATTATTCTTCGCATTTTTGAAGGCAGATAAAAGAAAACTGAAAGATAACTTGTATTTACAATCGAGTTGTTTTGGTTATCTTGTTTCGGGTAGCATTTCAGACAGCGGCTCTGATCATTCCGCAAAACACTGTTTTTTGTCAAAAAATTTGGAAACTCTCAATATTACTCTAAGTTCTGGGAAATCGAAGAAGTCGAAAATCACACGCCCTGCAGTGATGATGAATTAAACTACTGCAATGAACACTTCGCAAAAACGCATTTCAGGAATTCGGATGGTAGATACGTAGTTCAAATGCCATTCAAACCAGATTGTTCTGAATTCATGCTAGGAAATTCTAAACAAACGGCATCTAGAAGGTTAGATCAACTATGGAAACGATTAGAACGGGATCCGGCTATGAAAGCGCGGTATACAGAATTTCTTAACGAATACAAAACTTTGAATCACATGAAAGAAATAAAAGAAGATAAGGGAACAGATGTCAGGTACTATCTCCCTCATCACGGTATTTTTCGACCAGATAGCAAAACTACTAAACTGCGCGTAGTTTCCAACACAAGTGCGAAAACAACCAGCGGACATTCTTTGAATGATTTATTGAGTAAAGGAGGGGTAATTCAGGAAGATCTCTTTTCAATTCTAATTAGATTTAGAAAGTATATTTACGCATTTACCACTGACATTAAACAAATGTTCAGGATGATTGACGTAGATTCTTCTCAAACTAAGCTACAAAAAATATTATGGAAAGAGAGTGAATTTGCACCAACTAAGATTTACTAGTTACAAACTGTCACGTATGGGACTGCATCTTCTCCGTACTTAGCAACGAAGATTTTACAGCAACTTGCATTGGACGAGGGAAAGGACTTTCCTTTGGCGTCCAGAGCCGTTCTTCAAGATTTCTACATGGATGATTGACTTTCTGGTAGTTCTAACTTGAAGGAGTTTTTGAATCTTCAGTCAGAATTGACGCAACTTCTCCAAAAAGGAGGCATGAATTTACACAAGTGGTGCAGCAACGAAGGTTCTACGACCGAACTTCAGGAATTTCCTCTGGACAGAAATTCTGAAGAAATTGTAATTAAAACGCCAGGAATGCTTTGGAATAGCTCAAGTGATTCATTTATATACAAGGTTAGCAACAATCCAAATCGCAATTTCACCAAACGAGATGTACTTTCGGAAATCGCACGCATCTACGATCCACTTGGACTTTTAGGCCCTGTCATCTCCAAGGCAAAAATATTTATGCAACAATTATGGCTACTTAAATTAGACTGGAATGAAACGCTCCCTCCAGAAATTGCGGAGCAATGGTACAACTTCGTCAAAACATTCCCTGAGTTGCAATCTATCCAAGTGCCTAGATGTATTTTAAAATCCGACACCAAGTCTGTTATACTTCAAGGTTTTTCAGATGCATCTTCAAAGGCTTATGGTGCAGTTATATATGTGAAAACTGTTTCTCAAACCAATGAAATAAAGAAGCAACTTCTGTGCAGTAAATCACGAGTTTCCTCGACCAAATTCATGAGTATACCTCGTCTCGAGCTTTCTGCATGTTTGCTTCTATCCAAACTTACGCAAAAAGTCTTAGCCGCTATTAAATTGCATATAGACTCTGTGGAACTGTATTCAGACTCTACTATTGCGCTAGCATGGATTAATACCTCTTCGAGTCTACTCAAAACCTTTGTAAGCAACCGGGTATCGCAAATCCAGCAAATGACAAAGAACTTCCAATGGTCACACGTTTTATGGGAGGATAATCCAGCCGACAAGATTTCACGTGGGATGGATGTCAAATCTCTTGCTACTTGTGAACTGTGGTGGAATGGTCCGAATCTTGTCAAGCTGAACTTTGAAAAATTCCAGTGATTTGTCAAATCAACTCTACACCGAGGAGCTTAAACCTGTTTCCCAAGTGACATTTCTTCTAGTAGTGACTCTAACTTCTTTAACAGATTATTAGATATCACTAACAACTTTCAAAAATTAATTAGGATTCTAGCACTTATTTTTAGGTTTAGCAGAAACTGCAAGTCTTCTGTGAAACAAACAGGTCCGCTCACGCATGAAGAATGTGTAAATGCCGAAAACCATCTCTTAAGAAATTTACAGGTAAGGTATTTTTCACCTGAGATATCGGCACTGGATAAGGGAACTTCAGTTACGCCTACAAGCAAGTTAAAATTTCTCAATCCTTTTATAGACCTATCGGAAGGATTAATAAGAGTAGGTGGCAGAAAACGCAAAAAAAGATCCAAACTATTGGGAAATATTGGCAAAATAGCTATTTGAGCCATTTACAACAGCGATCTAAATGGCTGTTTAAAAGGCAAAATTTAATTCCAGGCATGTTAGTCTTATTAAAGGACATTCAACTTCCCATATGTAACTGGTCAATGGGTCGAATTGTTAAGGTAATTCCAGGTCCAGACGGAAACGTAAGAGTTGCCGAAATACGTACGGACAAAGGCATTTTTAAAAGACCAATATCAAAAATTAGTGTTTTGCCACTTGACGATAATCAAAAATTTCATCCTGTTAACTAAATCAGTTTATTGTAATTTTCATATTTGTTCTCTTTTCTAAAATGTTCTATTATCTATTGTGTTTAAAAATTGTTTTATATCTTGTGTAATTTCTTGAAAATTTGAGATAATGTTATATTTCAACGCCGGGCGGGATGTTCAGTGTTTGTAACTTTATCGCCCTGGCGAAGTTATTTTCTTTGAACTATTCACGCCAACATATGGCAAACCTTTTTTTCTGTTACGATAAGAAAATCGCCTTTGAAAACCTGTCTTGTCTGTCCATAGCAATAAACGCATACAGTCCACTCGCTTGAAGATATTTTATTTCGACTAAGTACCGCACAATACCTACGCCACACTGAAGACGTTAATACGTACATTACAGTGGCGTTAATACGTAAGTACCGAATGTTGCCTCGTTTGAAGACAACGAAAAAACCAAACAACTAGTTGACAGACTACGATTTCGATTATTTGATTTCACTAACAGCGTCGCGTGTAGAGGGGCTAAACGAAGGAATCGGAAGCATCTTGCCACAGTAAACATTCCGAAAGTTTGGCTAACTTGAGCTAGGTTTGCTAATTTTTGATAACTAGAAAAGTAATGGGTACATATAATTTGACTACACGAAAACCACATGAATCAACACTTAGTTAATACGGAAACAATATGAATAGTGTAATATTAAAAATTAAGGAAGTAGCAATCTAAAAAGTAAATTGATATTTTTCTTGGTGCCGACTTACGCGAGGGATGCGTTCCAAGACCACTCGCTTGAGTTGAAATTTCGCGTTGTGGAAAAGGGTATGTCTAAAAACTTTTATAAACATACCCAATTATTTTAGACACTTGTAAACACCACCTCAAACTGTTAAAAAACATTTCTTAACTATACATTACTGTTTCTTACATAAAACTGAGTTTTTATTTGTATTTTTTTAAAAAACAATAACGTTTTATTCCACACAGAATAGTGCTACGATGCACAAAATCAATGATTAATGGGAAAGACATGAAACAAGCCACTACGGTACGTACAGTATGTAGTAAGAAAAACAAATGCATTATAATTGTAATGTACAGTAGATCCAGTAATGATAATTTTAACTTAAGAAAATTTAGATGTATGCTGTGTGATCAAACCGTTATTTTTATACATTGTTAAATACACAATGCAGTTGCTTCACTAGTTCTTTTATAACGTTTCCATTTATGACAAAACCCTTCTTAATGATTTCTTAAAATCACAATACGATAGCAGCTTCCATTTTCATAATTTTTGCATTTTGCTTAGATACTACTCGGTAAACTTTCACGGATTTCCTGTTTTTGACTTTTAATTGTACAAATGGAAAATTCACTCATACCTAACTCTCGTGCTGTCCTCGACGCATTTTATAGAATATTCAAGCATATAATCTTTAGCTTTTCTTAAATTGTCAGAAACTTTCTCTTTTTCTTTCTATCTTCACAAACTTTAGATGAAACAGCGCTCTTAGGTGCCATTATATTTTATCAATTTTCACATTTAGAATGAAAAAAATAAAGGGATAATGGGAGTTATTTGTATAAGCAACGGTGTGGGAAATTCTGCTCTCAGTGAGGCTAAAGGGATGAAGGAAAAGAAATATTTAGTAGCCAATGACAAAGCCGACACTTACACACCACGATTCTTTTCCGAAAATTTTCGTGTTGCGCCAGGATTTTGCATTTGGTCTAAAATTCTTTACTGGTGAAAAAATCGCGTTATAGGCATTTCGCGTAAGTCGGATCGCGTTGTAGCGGGAGTCGACTGTTTTTCAAAAACGCGGACTCAAAGGCAAAAAATTTCTTTGGCTAAAAAACATAAAATCTGACTCTGACATGTTTTACTATGCACTTTCGGTTTCTACTTATTTACTATGTTTTCCATTGTTACCATTTCATACACTTTCGTTAGGGTTACAATTTTAATGAACAAAACATGGATTTTTCAAAACATACGTATTTAAAACTCAAACATCGATAATACATAAACCAGAAAACATTGATGTTCTGCAAAATTGAACTTTCGAATTTATTGTACATTAATGCCCAAAAAAAAAACTCCAAAAATTTATTTTAATTTCTAGTATTAAATTTTCATTAATCAACTCATTCATTTTTTTAATTTTCAAAGCATTTCCAATAAAACTAGTGATAATTAACTAGTATTATTGCAAACTGAGTAACGCAAAGGGATAAATTACGTGTACAAAAAAAAAAGTATAAAATATTGAAACATCAATAGAAAGTTATTGAATAATTTCGTGACATCTATTAAATTTTCACCTGAATAATAGAAACACTGAACGTAAGTTATTTAATAATTAATGCAAAACAATTAGAGAAAGTTTTTTTTTTTTTCATCCTTTGTTTGAAAGATGACAAAATGCATACACAGAGAAACTAAAATAAAGCTAAGATGAGAAAAATAAATATAATACATAATAAATAATGTTCTAGTATGTTTTTCCAATAGAATTAATTACATGGAAAAATTTTGCAAATTATGTTAAAAACTCGGATTGCATTCAAAAATTATGAATATTTATATCGACTTGAAATGCATTCTAAATACATATTTAACGTAAAATTTTAGTTTTTGTTTTTGTGCGGACGTTTGTCACCATAAGGCTTTGAAACGGCTGGACCGATTTTCATCAAATGTTTTGTGTGTAGTTAAGTTGTGGCAAGCATGGTTTCGAAACGCAATGTATAGAATCGGAAACGTTTTTGTTAATTAATTAATTAATTTAAGCGTTGGATAGTTATGTCTCCTAAATGATTAATATTTATTTTAAACTATTGTTGAGCGAGAACTGAAATAATATTTAACCCGTTGCCAAAGGATTATATTAATGGTAAAAATCATCGATGCTTTTAAACAAAACTATCGTTGTAAACATCGAAATCGATGTAGCACCACTAACTTTCGTAGTTAGATTAAAACTAGTAATTGTATCTATTTTACTAGTACCAACGGCTTTTTGTATTAATGTTTATTATTACACTTTGTAAAGGAGAAACAACTGCTCGATCATTCATTTTGCTTCTTATAGTCAAAATACTTCCGTGACAGAAAAAACTATTTATAAGGTTTCCAATATGCGTAGCCGTTGAAACTTATATAATTATTAACTAAAGGAAATTCTTTTTTTTTTACGATACATGTTCAAAATGTCTCAAAAAACAACTTAATCTAACGATTAGTTGCTTTCATTTGCTGTGTTTTGTAATAATCTGAAGGAAGTTACTGAAAAATCCTACTATCTTTCTACAAGACCATGTATCTGCTATTAAACAATACTACAATATTTGAGTAGACGTTAAATCCCGGTCATCACAAATTTGCCATTTCAACTGCGCTTGCGCGCGGACTTAGCTTTTTGGGCTTTCTGTTTTTAGATTTTGTGTTGCTTATTTATATTTAGGTTGAGCTAGAGACCCAACAAATTAATGAATGCGATTAGAGTATTTTCACAGCGATTTCGTGATATATTATATGAAATTAGGGATATGAATACCTGATAATCTTTATAATGTAAAGGGAAAAATGACACTTCAATATTTATTGGTTTTAAAATATTTACTTAACGTAAACGTAAAACACGTTGTGTACTTCAAAAATGATTGGAATATGAGTACAAATGTCCGTCTTTTGCAGATATTTTACGTTAGACGTAAACAGCTGTATTATAGAGTTTTATTTAGGTTGATGGTTCGGTTTTGTATTAAAAGTGATACTGCAATTCTACTACGATCTTCTGAAGTTGAAAATTTGACCCTGAAAAGGGCCTTTGATAGAAAAATCAGACTCCGAATCCATTAATAATTAAGACTCAAAACTCAATCTTTACCGAGACCTAAAAACTAAATCAGAGAAAGCTTTGTGATTTCTAATTTTTATCTGTTGCCATCTCATATTTATTAACAAATTTAAAATGTTTGTAATTAATTTTAGCAAGATTTTTGAAATCAGCTAAGTCCGCGCGCAAGCGCAGTTGAAATGGCAAATTTGTGATAACCGGGATTTAACGTCGAGTCAATACTTGTAGTAGGATAGTTTGATATTGCCTTGCATTAAGGATGAATTTCGAATGAAATTCTCCTTAAAAGTATCCTGTTTTAATAATTATTTTAATCTATATATAAAATAACACGGTTTTCATTTTTCTTTTTTTTTTCTTTCATGCACGACATTTTCTTACACGTAATGTTAAATATTTTGTTACACTCATTTAACAGAAAAAAAAAAAAAAAAAATAAATAAATAAGATCATGTAGCTGTAACCATCACTAAGTAGAACCATTATGATGGTTAATGTAGTTTAAAAAAAAGGTTTTTTTCAGCTAGAGTTCAGGACACCCAGTATTTTTTTAACCAAACTTACTAATAGTATTATGCTGTAAAAGTTTTAGCTTCTTACTAAAATTTTAAGAGGGGGCTCAATGACCCCTCAATTTAACATTAGCTGTGGCATAGAAAATGTCTCATATTTAGAAACATTTGATTTCCACAGCTGTTTTTTTTAATCATTATTTTATTGTAATGTACATTCATATTACTTTTGTATATTATAATATGTAGCATTGTTTTCCCAGTTCAATGTATTTTTCTAACCCCCGTCCCCATACGTATGAATTTTGGGGGAGTAGATTGAGAGCACTCTTTCAGTTGAAACATGAAGCTAAATACCCTCAAGTCTAAAAATATTGAGGGGTGTCCTGTTATTTAGAAGAAACTTTTTTTTTTATATGCATTTTTGAACCACTCCAATGATGATGTCAGCTATAGGTTTCGCCAATTTACCATAACTAGTCATCTTGTTACCAAATGAAGGTTGCAGACAAATGAGCGCAATTTTTTGATGAAACCTAAACTCAGAATTTTTAATAAACAATGAATATTTAAGAACATTTTCCTAATTAATTTTCAGTCAAATTCACATAATGAAGTAAATCTGGAAATGTAGTCCATGAAACTGTGTCCATTTGACCTGAAATGTTTGAAATTCTTAAGGTTTACACACATAAAGTATTTGAAAATAATATTTATAACTTTCGTTAAAATATATGACTACGTCTCAAAAATACATTTCAATTTGTTACTAAAACTATAGAAATGATTTTTTAATGTAGATGTCGTCACAAAATGAATTTTGGCCTCTATACTTCCATCAATATGTTTTCATATGATAAATTCTTTTGAAACTCAAGGAATATTGTATTTAGGGCACCTCATTTTCCCTCACTCAAGAAAAGTAAGAATCTATTCGTTTCTTTTTTCCGACTTTCAGTCTTTTCAAAGTGATTTTTGAAATGTAAGTATCAAGCAATTTATTATTTCGAATGAAATGCACAGTCAGTAGATATTCAACTACAGATAAGAAAGATTTTGGTAGAAAGTTGCTTTCGTAATTTCTTTCGGTCGAATATTTTCTAAGTAGGTTCACTTCGGCAGATGATTATGTTATATGATATATATTAACTTCTAGTACATTTGAGATTGTAAAAACCTTTTTTTAGGAAATTGAAAAGGAAAGAAATTTACTTATTTTTATGGAAACTGTTGCATTTTATTTTTCTAAAATACATTTATTTATTTCTTTGCTTTCTTCCGTACTATTGTTTTACCTTGGTTTCAAATATTAGTTGTTTTTTTTTAAACAATCACGATTGCTTATTGCTTTCATTTGACTGTTTTGATGTGCTATCTTTTTATTTTCCCGCCAGCACCGTCTGCAGCATCACCGTCGACCGGCTCCTCACGATGCTGCTCCTGTAGCGAAAACCGTCTCCAGGTTGCATCCATATCCTACACACACGCGCATACTTACACAACTACACACACGCACACACAAACACATACACACACATACACACATGCATACATACAGACACCTACACATACACACACAAACACACACACACACAACTACCCACACAATCATGTTTGCACAGACACAAACGCATATGCCTACACACACATACACATTCCCCCCCCCCCCAACACGCACATTCATATACACAACTACCCACACACAGACTATGCCTGCACACAGACACAAACACACATGCCTACACACACATAAACATACCCCCTACACTCAAACACATTCGCCTGCATACACACACTCGTGGATGCGAAAAACATAATTTGAATTCAAGATGTCAAAATTCAAATTATTTTTTATTTTTATTTATTTATTTATTTATTTTTATTTTATTTTATTTTATTTATTTTTTTTCCTGCAAAAATATGACATTTCTTTTTTTATACCGGACTATTCTGTAACCTTGAATTTGCGGGCTGCAGTGTTGCATATCCCTGGTCAGTATCAATTGGTTTGTATGGTTTGAATATTTTGCGGACTAACTCGTGACCAATCTGTAACGTCTATTTGGCTGCTCAAACCCAACAACCTTCAAGCACAACGGCGTTAAATGATTTTTCTAACGCATTAACTTCAACAAGATTAATGGTTGCATTTTTTTTCTGGGGTTCTTATTGTCAGTGCAGTTTGGTCGTCTTTGGAAACATTTTATGCTGTAAAAAAATCCAAAATTTTACTGAGTATTTCCTTGTAACGTATCGAGCTTTTAATGATTTTTATCCGCTTCTTAGAAAAATCAAGTATATTTGTCAAAATGTTTCCTGAATTACTACAAGCTGCACAAATGCAGATTTCTTACTGTTGTGAAAAATATTTTAGCTCCCAGTTTAAAGATTAAATGAACTTATTTATAAAGTGTATCGGCTTCAGATCGATTAAGGTCAGTCTTTACTGACTACGCTCCCAAAGGGCGTGAATAAGTTTGGACAACGTTGCTTTGCAAAAATGCAGGCGAGGGAAATTATTGATACTTACTTGCAATTCTGGCATAGCTTTGGCCATGATTGCAACACTGCTTATGGAACTTCCTAATTTAGTCAGGGAGGTGCCAAGATATTTAATTATACCTAGCTATTTTACTCTAAAGTTTCATAGACACAACTGGCTTCTAACGGTAAGATTTCTGAATTTTTCAGGAGGCGTCCAGGATAATTTCAAGAAATTTATTGAATTTTAGCGGAAAACGTTCATGGTTTTGCAAGGTGTTGTTACAAATTATGTAAATAATAATTATTTTTGTGATTTTTTGTCGTAATCTAGCTAAATTTGGCTTTTATTACATTATCTTTCATCTAGTATTATTATAGTAACTTAAACTAAATAGTTTCTTGTAATGTGCATACAACCCAGTATCATTCGACTGAAGTATACGGTCCCCTATTTTTCATTGATAAGATTCGTGAATGATTAAAAAAAAAGAAATCCTCAAGCATTTCGAATTTTGTAGAAACTTTTCTTTCGATGTTTCAATAAATAGCCGTGTCGCATGATAAAAAGTCAGTGTCGATTGAGAAGTTATACTGAGAGTGTATTATAGCTCTGTTTATTGCGACACATTTCACTGTGTTGTTTTGCGTATTTGGATGTAAATGCGTGTGCCGTCGTTGAGTATACGGTGTTATCCTTTTACCTGCCGATGTTCCCAAATGGGAACATTTTTTTGTGAATTTTTTTAGTAACCTAATTATTTGTTTAGACTTGTCATATTTTCTGAAATGACACATAACAGTATGAATTTACTTTAAGTGTTCTTAATTTTTAAAGTACGTTTAACCTTTATCTTGAAATTAAAGTCAAATTTACTGAATTTCTGAACTTAGAATTTGTCTAAGTTTTTTGTATCTGCTTTTAAAGAAAAAGATGTAAGAAATATTTTATTGGCGTTATTTAGTAGCCAGAGGGCATATATTTTATTTCAACTTAACAAAATATTTTCAATTATTATTTCTTGTGAGTTATTTCCATAAGAACCGACACGTTCCCATTTGGGAACATCGGCGTTTAGAGTATAGTATTTGAGGGGGATTTTAGTCAATCGCGGATTTTGAGTGTGATTCCTCTTTATTTCAAATATTTTGTTGTGGAAGATCTGTTTTGTGTTGAATATGCATGCTCAGTTCTTTCATTCACGAACATACATTTTTTATCAATCAGCTTGCCCTTCACACCACTATTCTACTGTAAATATGACCTTCACACCCGCCTTCATGCATTATCTCTATTATAAGTAAATCACGTTTTCGGGGTTGGAATTCTTGTTTTCTACCCTACTCACTTTCTATGAATTGTATGTGTTTCACACTTTTAAAATGTATCTTGTGACTGACGGGTAGATAAAGATAAGGGCCTTTTATGAACTTTGACCAGTCTCATTTCATCATTTCATTTCATTACTCGGCTCACGTGCGTTCTGTTTCTTTTAGCGAGTCTCATACGTACCAACGATTTTGTTTTTAGACTCAGAATAATGTAGTTTTAATCTATTTAGTGTTTTTGAACTATCATTCCGTATAGACAGCAATCTAGAGATGCCTCGCAAGTTTTTAACGTTAGAAGCTGCGTTAGATTATTTCCACAGCTTATCCAACAGCGAACTTGATGACGAACACGAGCATGATCTTTGTATTTTGCTGCCTGATAAACACGCGAGTCTGAGTGATGAAGAACACATAAACGATGAAGCCTTAAATGAAGTTTATCCTAAAGATGTCTGCGGCCATGTTGACTTGATGCTTAGCGATGAAGATACAGGTTCAAATAGTTCAGATGATCAGCTTCACAATTCAGGATATCAAAAGGGAAACACAACCTCATGCTCGACTCCAAAAGCAAAGAAGCAGAAACAAGAACCCTATCCCAGGTGGGGAAAATATGCTAAGTTGGAAGAAAATCTTCCGGGAAAAAAACTCGAAAAAGTGACTGAAAAATTCCCCGAGCTTCAGGCAATGGATCTCCTGCAGTTATTTTTCAAAATACTTCCTCTGGATTATATGCAACATCTAGCTGATATCATATTAACTCTCAGTGAAGGTGTCAAGCAGACCTGAACCTAAATCACATCTTCCTGTTCTGAATTTAAAAACAGATAACCATTATCTTGTCCCCTTCGCTCAGAGACGTTGTACGGTTTGTCAGAAGAACGTGCGAAAACGGGCATTGAATGTGAAACGAGACTCCGCTCATCTTGCTTCCCCCAATACCATGGACAATAAGGACGAAAAAGTGTCATTCAGAAGAGAAAAGTATAATAGTATGTAAAATAAACAAAAATATTTATATTTTTTCATCCATTTCGAAGCAATAAAGTTTCGAGATTAATCCTCCCGTTTACTTCATTCCAAACGCCGATGTTCCCAAATGGGAACATTCTGAATTTCCTATTTAAAAATTTTTTTTTTGCCAAAACATGTTTAGGTTAGCTATACTAGAGGTAAATTGAGACATTTAAGCAAAAAATTAAGAGTAAAAATTAAAAATTTGAATTACGGCGTTTAAAAGGTTAATTGATATTTGCCTAATTGTTATGGTGAATTTAGCAGTTGTTAACGATCTTCCTTGTACATAGTGTAAATAAATCTCCTGTGTTTTCTCGAGAACTGTGTCGTCATTTGAAAGAAAGTTTGAAGCCGCACTGGAACTCTTAACAGTATGTTACTGGCAGAAATTGGGCACATTAGCTGCCCATTATTTTCCAGGAACGTTTCTGAATCGTTTTTACAGTGTAGGAAAGCATATTTAGCCTATAGGCAACTTTTTAGAAAAATAAATCACATGAAGACCTGTGTAGATCCTTACATCACTACACCAAATAAGGATAACTCTAATAGTTTAAATGTACGACTCAATACGTGTCTCATTATCTCATAGCGCAAATAGAACCCCTATAACTGGAGAGGCCGACGCATCCGCCATGTTGGAGCAAGCGTGCAACAGGGAAAGCTACCTTTATTGGCAATCATTCGCCAAACAGGGAACGAGAGTCGGGGAGCGATGGTGAACATTGGCGAAATTTTGGAAACAGTTGGCGTCGTTTCCAGGCTGCTAGTCACTTAGCAGGCTGTTAATTATCCATTTTTTTTTCTTTCTGCATCTGCTGGAAATCTGAAGAGCTGAAATCCTTTTCTGGAGCTGTTTGCACAATTTACAGCCGAACAACCACCCATTTGACTCAAATTAACACGTGCTAAAGAAATGTAAACATCAGCAGCAATGCTATCTCTATGAAGCACTGGATCCAGTTTGCTCCAAAATGGTGGATGCGTCGGCTCCTCCACTGTAGGGGGCTTAAACGCAATGACTAACGGCACTGTAAAAAGCAACAAATTTGATGTGCCATCTTACAGTGATAAAACTTACCTGTTACGACTATTTTTCCAGCACTGGCACTAATCACCATTTCGCCAGTTAACCTGTGCCTAGTTTGACAGGAGAACGTTCTTTGCGAATCTTTTTCCATAACACCATGTATGAGTAATTCTCCTGAATTTAGTACTGTATACGAACTTCCTAGACGGAAAAAACAATACAATACGTTTTTTAAATGGAAAACTTTTTTAAACATTTATTCAAAGTTTATTTGTTAACACAATGATAGCAGATAAATATTAAATCACTGTAACTTATTAGTGTCCTGTTTGAAAGAGCTAATAAGCGTAAAAACTAAAATATGTACAAATTACAGCGCACAATACTGTGATAAAATAAGTCATTACTACAATACGAAATAACTCGAACTTTAGCACATTTAGTATCATAGAAAATCGACTTTTGATTGGTCAATGTTTATTGGACAAATAAAAAATGTGTAAGTATGTTTTCACTACGAAATTTGTATAACAAAAGTATTTTTCTAACTAATCATATCTATAATTACGTCCTATAAAGTTGAAACCAAGCTAAATGGATTTCTTGTCGAACCTAATTTGTCTTACTGTGCTTGACTCCTAACTCCCGGCCGTTTTTGAGAGATAGCATTCAACTAATCTTTGAATAGTTCTTAAAACCATGATATTTTCTCATATTTAACACTTGAATCATTTCAGTTAATATTAAATGGACACGAGGACAAAAACTGCGTTTTCAAATTAATAGCATGTGCAACTGGTTTTCTCTGCTGCTAGTGGTCTAAAAATTGCATCTATTTAATTACCATCTTGAATTTGGAAGTTTGGTCATTTTAGTCATACTAGATACAATTGCAGAAATGGTTACATAATAGAAATGGTATGCAATTTAATTAAATTAATTTTTAAAATAAAAGTGACTTATTCTTTACACTGCAAAGAAAAAAAAAAGAAAATCTTTTATGGTTAACATATTTGATATTTCATCAAACTCAGAGATCAAGTTTACTCTTGGTAATATTTATACAATTTAACTTAGAGAAACATTTAAACGATGCTTTTACCCTTTTTTTTTGGAATAGAGTACAAATTATGCGAATAAGCGACGTAAACACAAATTAGATGGTAAATAATGTTTAAAAAAAACGCACTTAACTCTCGTGTTTGTTACAATAAACACAACAATTCGCAAATATGTTTTCGCTGTGTATAGCAATGTTTTCTTGCATATTTTGATCGGTAACGTACTTCGTAAGAATTTTTTCAAGTTTTAGAAACTGTTTGTTGGTAAGTGTTTTTTTTATTATCCAATGCATATTCTGCTAAACTCAAATATGCTGTTTTGGTTTTAAGGTTGTTTTCTTCTTTAATGTTTTCTATTATACCATCTTAGTGATTTGCAAATGCAATAAGTGGGGGAATGTGGGGAAAGTGAAATGGCTAAGATGACTGAGCTATGTCAAACGAAAAAAAAAATAAGAAACTTGGTTTAAAAATTACAGTAAAAAAGAAAGAACACTGTGTATCAATATAAAAATTGCATTAAAACATTATTTTTTATTTTTGGCAGTAGTTTTGAACCTTCAAAAAAAAAGTGGACATTTTTCACTTCTTTTTTTTATGGGGCAAAGTGAAAAATGAAATATTTTTCTAATGAAATCTATTTGATAAAAAAAAGTAGTCTTGATCAACTGAATCTGTAAATAAAATTTTAAATAAAGAAATTAAAAGAAAATGGAACAATAAACGAATGCTTAAACGAATTAATTAATTAATATATAAGGGAAAACATATGAGTGATTAAAAGCGTGAATGAATAAGAAAATAATTAAGTGGAAGAATAAATAAGTTAATTAAGAAATAAAAGAATCTAAATGAATTTATGAATAAATGAATACGTAAATGTTTTAGTAAATGATTGAGTGAGTAAAAAAAAAAGCTATTTCACTTTACCCCGCATGTACTCGACTACTTGAGCAAAATAGTTAAAATACAAATAAACTTAATATTAACTAAATAAATACTGCACTGCATATTATAAGGTCTCAATTCACATTTAAAACGTTAATAATAAGAACTTTATTATTTTTAGTATCAAAAATAATGTCTGACTTGCAATAAATATTGCATTGTTGAAATATTACTAGATAGTTGGCGCTAAACAAAGAGCAAAAATTTCGCCTTTTCAATTTGCAATATATTCTCACATTTTTTTTTTTTAAATGTGAACTCTATCACTATTATCGGGGTTATTTCTCAAAATATTTACTCTAAGCTTTCCTTTGGTATTTCCCAGCCAAAAATGTTTACCTTCAATGGGAACATTTCGGCGAGTATTATTTAATCTTCAAATGTACTTCTACTGTTTTTGATTTCCGACTTAAGTGAAACTTACAAGTTCTTTTTAAGCAGGAATAACTTGGTAGCATATATTTTTAATTTATTTGATTATGTTCAATATGAAAATTTTTATTCTGTTAGATATGATACGCTTGTTTGAGTAGTAGCGGGTACTTTCTTGTCATAATGAAATTCTTGTTTTCTTAAACATTACAAGAGTTAATTTTAGTATAAAACAAATAAAAAAGTAATCGATAATTATTAAGGTTTAATGTTTGAAAGTTTTAAAGTAAGAAAGTGAAATTGTTGGAAATATAGTTAAAACATTACAATTACAAAAGTAAATTAAGTGCAAAATACAATCAATAACCAAAACAACCATAAGTGCCGAAAAGAAGAATTCCAAAGTAAACAGAAACTACAGTTTGATTAAAGAAAGGGAAACAATACTGGGTGGGGTCCTCCCAGCAGTTTCAAAGATGATTGACTTCCAGAAAATGCTTTTAATACTATAAAGTTAAAAATTGGATCTTTGACAACAACATGCAACACAGACTGAATAAAATTGTATAAGTTGCATAATAATGCAGGTGTTCTGAAAAGTATATTTTGTGTGTAATTCAAATGTGACAAGTTTGAAGATCTGGCAACTGTGACGTGTTCCCCTTTTTTTGCTTTTTTAATCTGTCATAGATCTTTTCGTAAAAGCTTGCCCGTGACTGAAATTTGATCAACTTATTTTGCTTTTTTCCTCCTTACACAAATCTCCTGAAGAAACTCCAATAGTGTTGCATTTCCATTATTCACGTAGAATAATATAAAACATTGTAACCACGCTCTGTTGGAATTTTGAGTTACAGGGATGAAATTGGTCAGAAAAAGAAAAATAAATATTTTAGCAGGATGTAAAATTTAAATCGTTTAATGATTAAAAATAACTATTTTTAAGTAGTCTCAAAAATATTTTAAAAATGAAAATAACTGTGTCAAGTCTCACCGAAATCCAATACGATGAGTTTTTACTACATTTGACACAAAGTGAACCAACAGCTAAATACACTGTTAACAGCTAAATTAAGAAAAAATATAATTCAAATTATGTGTTTCGCAATCACAAATTCGTGTGTGTGTGTGTGTGCCCGAAGTAATGTATGTGTGTGTGCGTGTGTGTAACTTGAGTGAGTGCACGTGCGCGCGCGCGTGTGTGTGTAGCATGCGTGAGTGCGTGCGTGTGTTCGTGTGTTTAGGCTATACTCGTGTTTGCTGGACGAGCTGCACCGAGAGGAGACGGCCGAGGGGGGGGGGGGGATGACCCTCCAAAATCAAAGGACGGACGGACGAACGGATGAACGTCTAAAACGTTCAGGTGAGAACTATTCGTGATTGCTTAATATGCCTTCCATGTTAAAATACGTGACTTCCCGATTTTCTCTTAGTTTTCCCGATTCGGACAAAAGTTTAAACATTCACCCAGTAAATTCAGACTTTGCTAATGCCCTGAATTTCCTTGCTGTGTACCGACCCAATTTACACTCATACTTATGTTAAGAAAGCAGCTGATATAATACTCTGTATCACTAAAAAAAAAAAAAAAAAAAGATTCTGAAGCTTAGAGTTTACCTTACCTTTCCGCTGGTAATTACCAACCCTCGACCAGGGACAAGTTATGGGATCATACAACGCTTTTCTCTATGATTATGATGACTTTATGGGTTAAGGTGATCAACAAAAAAAGGAAGTTTTTTTCCGTGCTGTGTTATAATGAAGTTACCTTAATGCCTTATACTTTGCCCTTTCTACTCAAAACTTCCGGATTGAGTGTATAGGAGTAAAGGCTGTAACAACAGCCTCAATAGCCCACAACTCTCCGATACTTAAACCAGTTACATATGATACCAAAATTAACATAATTTTGGGACTGAACCACATATAAATAATGATGTTACGCTGAATGGAACTACTTGGTTTTCAACTGCAATTAAATGTTTAAAAACATCAGTTTGTATATTTAAGCACCAATTTCTCCAGTAATTGATTGCTGAATTATCCTTACCTTTCATGTCATTTCTTTTCAAGATTTGTTTGTCATCCCTAATCCACGAATCTACTGTGACATATTCTTTTACAAATGTTGGTAGATGGCATCGCATTACTGCTGTGTTTCCTCTCACAACAAAGTCGTCGTACACTTGTGGATCAAAACGCTGCTTGATAACTGGAAAAAAATTATAATTTATTTAATATTAATTAACTGTAGCTACTTTGAACCAAATAAACATAAACATCACATCATAGCATTGGTAAAAAAAACCAAATAAATTAATTAATTTATCAATATAAATCATTTGTGAAACTTCTGACCGATACTGAATACTTATTGCAATGAATATTTAATGTCAGTCAATTTACAAGGATACCACATAACTGGCATGCTTTCTTGCACTCTTGCTCAAATAACTTCGTACAGTTTACTGTACAAATTTTGGGTTGCTGCATCGCATACAGGAGAAGTGATTGGTTCTACTTTTACCCCATGGCTTCCCATTCTGGGGATCAAGCTCGGATCAACTGGATGATAATATCAATATCAAACCACTAGGCCAAATGAAACTAGTACTATCCCTTGCAATAGAAACTAAAGGTAAAGATGTTTTATTGATAGAATTCGCTGAGTAAAATAATTATTGGAGTAAAAAACGTATGTTACAACTTCACCGCATTTACTAATAGTTCCAATTTGAAGAGTGGCTCTTTGGAAACACCTACTCTTTGGGGAAAAGAAGTTATCGTTATGATAATATGCAATTTTTCACGTAACAAACATGAATTATCCTTAGAGCATGAATTAAAATAAAGGGAGCAAGACCAATCAATGACTTAGCAAAAGCTGACCCCAAGACCCCAAGTCACGTGACTCAACAACGACGAATAGTTGGCACGTTTTGCGTGAAACAAGCGAAATAAACCTGATTTCTTCCAATGTTTCGCTTTTAAATCTATCACGTGACTTGGGGTTTTGGTTTCATGAATTCAAGTCTTCACTCCCTCCCTTGAATATCTTCTCAATAGAATTATAACATAATTTGGGACCTAGAAGTTTTTTTTTTTTTTTTTGATGCTCTAAGTTCTGCTGCACTCTCGCGATTTTTGTAGGTTGCCCAACTGAAAGTTGGACATGTGCCGTAACGTCAGAATGCATTGTTCAATTACAGCACCACTGCACAAGTATATAAAGGGTGATATAAGGTATGCATCTCAAATACCGCTCAGCAATGAAACCTGTTTGCAGTAGAGGAAATGGTAGAAAAGGAAAGTCGTGCTGTCCGTGTCCATAGATGCGTCCAGATCCACATTGGATCAGCCGAGACCGGGCCATGCAAACATCTCGATTACCAATGATTCCATTGCCTTCGGTAATGAAATGAACTGAGCTAATCAAAAGATTAAAGCCCGTGAAATCAGTGACGAACTCAACCTGAGTAAAAGAACGGTTCACACTATGATCCACAACCAACTCGCCCACACATCTCCCAGGAAACCCAAACAACCCTAAAAAAATTCAGTTGGGAAGGTTGGAGCACCCTTTCGTATAGTTAGGACTTCTCGCCCGTTATAGTTAGGATTAAAGCCCGTGAAATCAGTGACGAACTCAACCTGAGTAAAAGAACGGTTCACACTATGATCCACAACCAACTCGCCCACACATCTCCCAGGAAACCCAAACAACCCTAAAAAAATTCAGTTGGGAAGGTTGGAGCACCCTTTCGTATAGTTAGGACTTCTCACCCTGTGATTTTCACATCTTTGGGCCTATTAAGAGCATTACTGGAGAAACTTTTGCATTCAGACGATAAAGTGAAGAAAGCCATGCATGACTTTCTCAGAAATCAGCCCCGATCTTTCTAAAGAAAAGTCATCGACCTGCTGCTGCAACGCTGGGACATTTGTTTACTCCCCCATGGCGATTTCTTTTGGCTATTTACATAGAAAGTTTTTTTTTTCAACTTGTTAACTTTTCATTTGGGCAACCCTTACATTATTTTTTTTTCTTTATGCTGATTTATACATAACGCTCAAAATTTCGGCCAAAGAATAAATAAAGACTAAATTGAAATTAAGAATGATTAACGCGAGAAAAATTAAGCTCAGGGAAAAAAAACACGATTAACAAAAATATGGTTATTTTTGTACTAAATACCTTATGGCCTGCATGCCAAACAGGATACATCCGTTATCTTAAAGGTATGAAATTGGCATGACGTGAACACACAGATACACATACAATCTGCATTATCTGTATACTGAGAATGTTTGTGACAATTGTTAAGAAAAAGTTAGGATTATAGGAATATTTATTATTTTGTACAAAATATATATTGGAAAATTATTATTTAATTTTAAGCGTGTTATAAGTCATTGCTATTAATTTTACAAATATACGCTGTATTTAACTTCATAATCATTCAAATTAGTAAGTGTAATTTTTATTTCATTAAATAAGTAAATAATAAGAGAATGTGGGGCAAAGTAAAACGGCTAAGAAGACTAAGTTTTTTTTTTTTTTTTTTAAATAAACAATTAGAAATGTGTTTTGAAAATTACAATGCAAAAGGAAATAACATTGTATTTATTATTTTGTAATATAAAAAATAATTTTTGACTTTAACAATTATTGCAATAAGAGTATCAACTTTTGAAAATGTTCTGTATTATTATGTTCTTTTATATTCGGTGGTATTTTTTTCCTGGCTGGAATAGCCTAAATGTGCAACTACATTGTTAAAATACTACCAGATAGATGGCGCTCAATGCCGAGTAAACATTTCACCTTTTCACTTTGCCCCACATTCCCCTACTAATAATAATTAATATTTTATTCAAATAGGAGAATAGTAAAAATAATAATTACTATTTACTAAAATAAGTCAATAGTACTAATAATAATTGCTATTTACTTAATTAAGTAAATATTACTAATAATATTGATATTTACTTAAATAAGTCAATAGCACTAATAATAATTACTATTTACTTAAATAAGAAAATAGAACTGAAAATAATTAATATTTACTTTAAAAAGTAAATAGTACTAATAATAGTTACAATTTACCTAAATAATTAAATAGTACTAATAATAATTAATATTTATTTAACTAAGTAAATATTAGCAATAGTAATTACTGTTTACTTATTTAAGTGAGAAATTCAGTAACATACGTCATCACACACACAATTCATAAACAGTACAAAAATAAAATCCAAACTACGTATCTCCAAATGAAATGGAATGTTCCCTTGTTTGAAAAGATATCTTCAATTTCTAGATTGAAATGCTTCTAATACGTGTTATACGCTCTCCAAGTTTAACAAACAAACTCTGGAAAGGATTTAACTCAAGCCCTTTCAGTCTGATGGTCATAACGAAGAAAATTTAAAAAATATTTTGCTTCAATAATGTAATTGACTTTATTTTATTGCCGGAAACTCCTCACGAAGAACAAAAGTTTCTCACTTTTAAGATACCTCAAGGTTATTTCGGATGAAATCCAATTAAATTTTCATCTTGAAAAGTGGAACAAAATTTCAGTTCTCATCTCAGCGAATTAGTATAATTTGTTTAATCTCTCTTACTTTCATTATTGCGAAAAATCGAATTACGTCTCGCTTCTTTGAAAAAGTATAAAGTGTTTCTCATGGGTTAGAAAACACTCTAAAATTCTCTTTCTAAAAGTTTAAAAAGGCTGGGTCATTAAATGTATAAATATATAATGCCAAATTTGAAAACAAAAGCTTAGGAAATAACCAAGTACTACCTTTTTTTTTTATTATAACACTTTTCTGATGCTTCCTGATGCTTAAAACAGTAACAGAACTTACAAAATTACATTGTCTTAAGAACACTTGCTAACAGAAAGAAAGTGCATGCAATGAAAGTTTAATTTCGTTCAGACGAAAATCATTGTTTACAATAACAACAGACTAGCTCAAAGCATTTATTTTGATTTAGATGTATTTTGAAAACTTGACTTTGGAAACAAGCTGCACTTTCAAGTAGATATAAAAAGATGTAAAAATAGGCACCATCACTTGTGTTTGGAGTAAAACCACTTACATTTTGAAAAATTGTAGGTTTGTTGACCTTTATTTACAGGTAATAGAGACTCTAAGTTTACTAAATTTAAGCAGACAAAAATAAATCAAGAAATAAAAAAGCAGTAAAAATGTTTTAAAAATATGTGTTTTTTCCCGAAAGAGTCGCAAAAATTTTCAAATATTTTAAAACAGTATGAAACAACATACAAAACAGTACATAATTGATTTTCTTAAGAAAAAGATAATGTAGAAATTGCAAACATTACTAGTTGTTCTAGCCCAGACGTAGATTAAAATCATGATGGATTGTCTTCGTTCAAACCATCATATCGGTACGTTGTAACTGAGAATCAGACTACTTAATCGAGCGAAGTGAATCACTACACAATATTGTACGAGAGTATAGGATTAATTTTCTGTCGTGACTTCTTGTAAGCTTTTTAAGCTTGCAAAAAATAATATAAGAGAACTCCTAATATTAGTCAAGATCAACTGTACAATTGTGAAAATGTTAAATTTCTTCCAAAAGAATAGAGCCAAACAATACAGAAATGTGTACTGAAATGGATGAATGAAAAACATATTGTAATTGTTACGTGTTTACTTTTTCTGATTTCCTCGAAAGATCTTACCAGTTATATGTGGAAAAGACAACAGTAAAAAAAATAAACAATTGAATTAACAGGGAAATAAACACAACGTTTTGGAAATTTAGTTTAAAGTCATATATTTTTTTTTTTTTTTGATTCATTGTGGAAAACAAAACTCTGCCCTTTTTTCATGCATTGCCGTATTTTCGTTGACTTAAACGGCAAACATTAAAACAATGCTCATTTCAAGTAATGCAATTTTTAAATAACTCTTTTCAATAAGATAAAATAAGATAAATCAGTACCTTTATGCTGAACAGTAAAGTAAGAAAAAACAACGTCAAAAAAAGCACAAATTGTCAGTTACAGCAAACACGTGTTTCGGCGTTATAGGGATGGGCCTTTTTTAATGCAAAAAGTAATGAATTTACGGTTGAAAATACATCGACAAAAGCCAAGAGCAGGTAAGCATGCAACTTAAAAGATAAAAATAGCGGATTAGCCAAACGGCAATGAGAAAATTATAAACCAATCAGGAACCAATAGGAATGCAAGCAAAGAATAAGAGTTTTCTCTTAGGTACAGCAAACCCAGAAAGAAAGAATTCAATTGGACAAAGATTAAGCCGAAGCTTAAACAAAAAGAAAATGTCAGTAACCGTGACGTTGTTTTTTCTTACTTAACTCTTTACCATGTTTTTTTTATATATATATATATATATATATATATATATATATATATATATATATATATATATATATATATATATATATATATATATATATATATAAATATTCTATGAGATCGTATAAAGACAATGTACTGAAAATCAAAAGCATTTTTCTTTGCACTCATTCTCATTTAGTATATTTTGTTAAACACCGTTTAAATACCACCTGACTAAATACCGTTTTTGCAAGAAAATATTTAAATATCATAGTTGCTAATGAAAAGAAATTCATATTTATGCAATTAAAATATAAAGAAAAGTACGTTTTTAAAACATCAAATGCTTAAAATTGATGAGTGGAAATTTTTATCATGAAACTTTTCGTTTCTTATTTAATGATTTTTCTTTTCATTTGGAAAGTTCTATCGATTTTAAAGAAAAAAATATCCAAAATAAAACTAACATTTGAAAAGTTTCATCATTTCTAGTAACTAAAAAACTCGACTTTCTTTGAAAAAAAAAAAAAACTAAACTGAACTGATATAAAGAAAATAAAAATAAAAAATTGCTTTGAAGAAAAACATTGGAACTCCACATAAGCTAAGCAAAAAGGAATTTTTTATGTGTTTTAAACTTTTAGTTTCCCATTCCACTTTATCATGAATATTAAATTGGACTGCCAATTCTCGTTAAAGGAAAATCATGTCCCAGTTTAGTCTCTATTACTATTTAAATTACCGCAACAAAATTGGATTTCTTCGTCTTACCCACTTCTTTAATTGCATTTCCCTCTGCTTAAAATAAGTGGACTCGCTTTTAAAAGCAATCAGTTTCCCTAATTAATGCCACAATGTCAATTCGAATAAAAAATGGAATATGCCTTACCGTATAATGGCTCTGCGGAATGATTATCGAACTAATACTGTTTTTTTTTTTTTTTTTTCATATTTTCTATTTTTAAGCTTAAATTTGAGATTACTGTAACGTAATACTTCTAAAACATGTATCTCAAAAAGGTTCCCCCCTTTTTTTAATTACATGTTACGCATACAGAGTTGAAGTGCTAAAAATATACATACCTGATTAATTTAATCGCAATTACGGTTTAAAAAAATCTAATTTGAAAAACTAATTTAAACTAAGTAACGAGGAACGATTAATTAAAGAAAATTTTAGGAAGTAGAGCACCAGATACAAACTCTATTGAAAAATATAATGATATGCTCAAAACTACGTCTTTTTTTAGTTTGTAACTACGGTTTTCAAATGAAAATTGAAAAGATACTTCCCAAATTAATCATAACTTTTCAGGATCGAATTACAGACTTTTTTTTCACTTTTATGATTGTACTTTTTTGGAAGTAGAGCACTAGATACAAACTATATAGAAAAAGTAATGATATGCTAAAAATTACGCCTTTTCAGTTTACAACAACAGTTTTCAAATCAAAATTAATACCAGAAGAGATACTTCCCATATTAAACATAACTTTTCAGAAACAAATTACATACATTTGGTTTTTAATTTTCATAATTGTATTTTTCAATCTAAAACTTAAAAAAAAAAAAAATCAAAATGAACGTATTAAAATAAAAATAACTAAGTGTAAAGCTAATTGTACTTATAATATAACTTTCATCACACCTTAATTTGTATCTTATACATTACTTGCTCATAATTTATTTGAAATTTATATTTAAAATAATGTCCAATCACGGATTGCACGGAATTTTCAAACGTCCCGATAAGACAAATCTATGTAAATAAGGGGGATAAGGAAAAAAATTGATGCGCTTATTCTGCTCATTTGAATGAGACTCAGTTTCTGCAAAAGCTAACATCGTTAAAAAATAATAGATTCGTCTATTTCCGGCTGTAAAACGGATGTTTGTCTTTCCATACAAACACATACATAAACCTACACACACATACAAAAACACATACACTTACAAACACATACACACACAAACACAAACACACACTCAAACACATACACACACATACATGCGCCTACACACTCATGCCTGCACACGGACACAAACACACATGCTTACACACATACACATACCCCTACACACAAACACACATACCCCCCACACACAAATACACACGCCTACATACACAAACACACTCGTGATTGCGAAAAACATAATTTTTATTCAAGAGGTCAAAATTCAAATTAATTTTACTTTTTTTTTTTTTGCTTCTTCAACATTTGATGGTAAAGACGCCACTGACACTTCTTGACCACAACACTATTTGATTGTAAAACATTTCTACATGTAAGAAGATTTCAGAAAAAAACCCTCTCTTCATTTTTTTCCACTGAATTCCAGTGCTAGTTTGACAATATTACTTTTTTAAATGATTTTGGAAATACTTGAAAAGCGCTTCTGCAACACCCTTCCAAAAAAAAAAAAAAGCTTTTCAAGGAAACTATTTACATTACTAAAAAGACAATAATATCGTTAAATTGCACTTCGTTCTACTTCCGCTATCACTTCTCGAGAAAAAAAAAAACTATTGATGGTATATGGATATGTCCTCTATATGTCCGAACACATGTTTATGAACACTTTATTGCTTTGAGTTTTAAATAACTATTTTACAGGCAATGTTTTAAGTCGGTTTAATGATGTTATAACGACTATGGTAACATAAAATAGTTTTTAAGTAACGCAACATTTGACCTTTAGTCTTTAGCTTTAAATATGCAAGTACCACGTGTTAGTGTCATTCCGCTCTTTACGGATTGCGTAGTAAAGTGCATTTTGCGATTTTTAAGAGTTTCTGCGGATAAAATTGGAAACATTCTACTATTACACTTGTTACTTGAATGGTGATGAAAAGTATAATATTCGCTAAAACAACTGTAGCTTGTTATAACTACATATGGTCGTTTTTTAGATGACAATGTGTTGCCCATAAGTTTAAAGTTTCGTTTTCCAAGACGTAGTGCTTCACTGTTACCCCTGTGTCCCCCGTACCCCCTCTTAACTATTTACCAATTTAATAGGATCCTGAAGACAGTTCCGACATTTGCCTCAAACAGAATTTCCGAGGTGACATGTAGGGCGTAACGGATTACTAGGTATTCCATAGTATCAGTCGTAACCCTGTTCTTACTGATACGCCTACGTCAACGATATTTACCCATAAGTCACCACCTCCTAAAAAAGCGGAAGTAAAACAAAGACAAAGAAAGCTAAATCTTCTTGAAGAACCTTCTCGTGATATAAAAAGCTTATGATAATAAATTGGGGGAAAATTATAAAAAAAAAAAAAAAAAAGAAAGTAAGAACCAGAATCATCTAAACGTGGGGGAAAAATGACATTCAAAATGTTTTGTAGATTAAAACCACCTATTCTATAAACGAACTATTTTATATAAGCCTCTCTCTCTCTATCTATCTATCTATAATTTAAATATATATATATATCTATCTATAATAACAATTATATTTTTAAGCAAGGTATGTTTGCTTTGCTATACAGCGATCGTGTTGTTTAGCTAAAAATAAATAAATAAATAAATAAAAATAAAAAGTTTTTACTATTATAATGACTAAGCGACATTTTTTTAAAAGACCAAAGAAGTTTGGTTTACTAAATTTGTTATACACAATACCCTCCTCTGATCTATTCGAATAGTAGGAAAATAAACACTTTTTAAAAACTTTGCATTTATAACATATCCTTTAAACCAAAATACGTAAGTAAAACAAATATGAGTATTACTTGTTTAAAAAATACTAATCATTTACTATTTTTTGTCTGTTTGTATTTAGAAAATAATAGGTATTATTTTGGGCATCATATAAAACTTCGTGATTGTTTCGAATAACTTAATGATTTCCAATATAAACGGCAATTTCTGTAAAATTTAAATATTTTTAAAAAAAATGCATTGTATTTTTGTAACGAGAAAAAAATGATGATTATAAGAAAAATAGAAGACTAATTGATCGAAGTGTATATCAACTTTCAGCAATAAATCCTTATTATCTTCCGTAAAGCATCATTAATTTTAATGAGAACTACCCAATAGCATATTTTAGCAACATAATTAAATATTAAACATGCAACAGATAATCGTCATTGCTTGCGCTCTTTTAAATGATATTCATAAAAATTCATAGAAAAAATGGTTCTTAATGTTACTTATTACTTAAACATAGCCAACAGTAATTATTCGCTTCAACAAATATCGTGCGAGATTCGTATTCCTAGTTTGGCGAAATAATTTTCATTATATAGTATTCCGAAATTGCAAGCAAAACGTATTTTTTCTTCTAAATTTCAACAATTGCATGACAACACGAGTTGAATTGTTTGGTTTGAAAGGAAAACGTTATTGATGTTGCATTAAATCGGAAAAATTTCTTTAATTTTTGAGAATAATTCATAACGTTGGCCTTAGCAGTTTTGCTGATTACATTTTTGCGTGACTTGTTTTTTGTCGCCATCAGTGAGTATTTTCTTCGTTCAAACAAACGATTTGTAAAAAATGTATTTTAACTGTATTCAATATTCCCCTTTCCGGTTACGTTTTTTTTTTAATTGATTACACAATCCCATCGGTAGTTTTTATTCCATTGCAGAGTCAATAAAACTGCCCCATTTTGTTTACTCATTTGTTTCAATACTTGACTGTTTTTTATGAATATTAATTTGCCTTTTGATATACTGAAGACATATCCAATCTTAATTATCCTTGATAACGGCGTCATTTAATTTGTTTCTTAAACGGAAATTCATCGATTGCGGTTCTTACTTTACTTAGACGCTGTTTAGATGTAATGTTAAAGAGGATATTATTTTAAAAAAATCCTGAAGCTTTACGGTAAAAAAATACCAGTATCCATGTTGTAAGTAACTTTTACCGTAAAATCCTATTTTACTGTAATTTTTTACGGTAGAATGAACGAGATTTAAAAAATGCAAAATATGCGTAGCACGATCAAACTCAGGTGCCTCGGCAGGTGGTCGTGCTGACTTTTATACAAGTTGGAGTGCACCGAGTTAGGGGAAATACCGTGCTATCTGCTTCGCACTGTAAGTCATATGGTGTATCAATTGGCGCTGCAATCGTTTATTTTTCTCGGTACGATTTTCCGTATTTTTTTTTCTGTACTGTGAAAACTCTATTTTACAGTAATATTTACCATAAAAGTGTTCTGAGTTTTTAACAGTTAAGATGATAAAAGAGCGACGCAAAACGATCTAGAAAAAATCCAATTAAGAACGCAGCATTAGAAACACATAAAAACATTTTATCAATAAATTTACTTAAGAAAAACCCTTCGAGTTCATTTTGAAAAACCTTATGACTTTAACTTACATGTTCAAACTCACATGATACTGTACTTAAAAACGAGCTACTTGAAACCCCGAAAGAAGTGTCTTCCTGCTTTTGAAAATTAGTGCTTCGTCGCTGATTGGTCGTTGGAATAACATAACGTTGGATATGATTCACTGTAAAGGAACGTATTGGGGATAGTAACAGATAATTTTGATGTTTAAAATATGCAAACTAAACATTCAAAGGCCTAAAATGTAACACAATATTTGCTAGTAATTTACATATAAACCATGTTTTTATTTAGGAAGAAACGGAGGTTCAGTTTGAACCAAGTATAATAAGTTAAACAGCAACGAGATGCAACAAACTCTATAAAATAAGTGAAATAACGAGTCAGATATACAAGTAGTTAGCAAAATAATGGAACCAATCTGTGACAAGTATGTTGGGAATGACTACTCTGCTGTAAATGTTCGGTAAATGAAGGTGCCTTCTGACGGAAATCACTCACACTGGTGAATCTAGATGGTGATTGAGTTCTGTGGTCACCTTTGCTGCTGTTCCCTTTTTAGACATACAATCCGCTTCAATACCCGTCGGTTTCTTTACCTGAGTTTCTCTTTCCGTCCACTATTTTGCTTTGCCAAGCTTGTCGTACCGCATTGTGTGTCATGACTTCAAATACTGAACCTCTAGAAACACCAAAAAGTTGAGATATTTCAGTTGCACTTGCTCCAGTTAGACGCGCTCTAACAATTTGGCCCCTTTTAAAGTTTTAGAGGTCCGACATTTCACGTGCTTGAAAAAAATCTGTACGACCAGGACATGTACATTGCTATTTATATTTAAAAAAAAAAAAGAAACAGATACCCAATTTTGTTCTTCATTACTTACGAAGCACATTCAAAAATGTCACATTTATTCATAGGTGTTTCAATTATTTTGATAACAACCTGTATGTACTCATCAGAATATTCGACAAATTTTAATTCAAACTAAATGACCTAAAGCTCTTTAAACAAGGAAAATATGAAAACAAGAATCATACAAGTAGTTTGAATGTTAATAAATATCGCAATGTCTTTTACACTTACGTTTTTCCACTTTAGAATAGTAGATAACTTCCTCAAGAACTTAATATTATTTTACTTTTTTTTAAATAACTCTTTAAAGGTTTTCGCATAAAACGCAGATGGATTTCTTCATATATATATATATTTTTTTTTGTTAGTTCGGTTGAAAATATGTGATAATAGATCAGTTTCGAGTATATAATTTCGATTCCGCTAAAATAGCAAGTTATATAAAATTCAGGGAAAGACTAAATCTTAGATAAATCTAAAGAAAGCAGACACAAAACGAACGTAGTCAAAATGCCAAATTGATGTAGCTTGAAAAAAAAACCCTAGGACTAAAATGAAAGGACAATAATAATAATAATAATAATAATAATAATAATAATAATAATAATAATAATAATAATAATAATAATAATAATAAATGGGTTTTAATCCAATTACAGAAAAAAGTTTTTAATTTAAGAAATCACAAGTTCGATATGTTTTCCCTCACAGGCAATGATGCATATGCAGATATGCATCATGCTGTTAGAAAGAAGAAAGAGCGTAAAAGGGTGAACATATCGTTGCAAGTGATACTCCTGAAAACAAACTTTGGAGGGAAAAAAAACGCAAAAAACTAGAGAAATGAATCAAAAACGTCGAAAATATCGAAAAAATGAAGGCTTACTTGACACAAATAATGAGGTAGAAAAAAAAATTAATCCGGGATTTAATATTTTTTCAGACCATATTGACATGTACGAAAATCTAACTTCTCAATTTGAAGAAATAGATCGTAGGAAACGTGAAATTCTGATAGAATTATCCATTAAACAGATTTTTTTTAATGTTGCAAATGTTTTAATGGTGTAGATGATATCGACGGAGACTTGTACAGCAGTTTGTTGCGTAAATGTAAAACCATTTTAACTGTTTTTTTTTACCATCTGTACCAGATGTTACATCCGTTCCGAATAAAATTACCTAATTGTTGATAACGGCTCCCACGAAAAGAAACTATGCAAAGCGAAATCAATCTTTTTTGTTGTCTGAAAGTTAAATTTTTTTAAATGTACGATTAAACTTGACTTTTTTCATTAAAATTTAATTTTAATTTAAAAAAATTGAACATATTATGTTTCACTCAACCCTATATGCTGCCTCTCTGTGCCTTATATACTGTCTCATTGTGCCTTGTATGTTGTATCACTGTGCCCCGTATACTGTCCTACGCATGGGATGCAGTGAGAGAAAATTATGCGTTTCCATTTTTTTAAACTATCTCAAAAACTTTAAAAACAATAATACATTCTTTTGTGTTTCAAAACTTTGTGTAGTTAAGCTTTATTACAAATTCACCTTAAAAACTTTCTTATAAAAGTAAAATTTTCAAATTTCTTGAATTTTATTGTTTTCACCTTACTATGCACCACCCTACCAGAAGTAAATCCCAATATACAATTATATTCAGTTCCTGTTTGGAGTTTAGAAATCAAAATGTTATATATCACCTGAAACAAAATGTTATTCAGAAGTGCAAACATAAATTTTAGTGATAAAAGAGCTTTCTGAATTTATGAAGATATGATATTTATTTTCATCTGCCACTGAAAATATATTTCTTCTATGTAACCTTTCGTTTTCAAATCAGCGAAAATCCTCTCCTCATTTTCAAGAAATAAATAATTCAATTTTTCAAAGCATGGCGCACCAATAGCTGAGACCAAGGATGATCCAAAAGAAATAACAAAATAATGAATTTATTTTTCTTTTGCTCATATCTCGTAAAGAAATTCTATCGTTTAGAAAATTGATTCACAACTCATGCATCTATTATTTAATTTTTTGAGAACTGCGAAACCACAAACTTAAGTTTCGTAAATCCTTTATCCATTATATATGACGGTAAAAGTAATAATGAAAAAAAAGGAAATATATCGTATCCTTCAAATGGAAATCAATAACTACAATCCAGGAGAAGACGTGTGTGTGAGTGTGTGCTTGTGTATATTTTTTCTTGGAGTAAACAAAACTTCTTATTAAGGACAGGTACATTCTTCCGAGCATTTAAATGTTGTTTTTTATATTTTTATTTAAAGATTGAATCATGGTTTAACAAAAATAAAATTTTTGAAAGCGAATGAAATTGACGCTGTGCTGAAATTAATGATAGTTCTGCTATCGATTGAAATCGAGTTTTAGCTCTGAAGGGAGAAAAGGCAAAAATATTTTCTTACACTTTATATTATCGGTAAAAAGATGGATGATCCTTAGTACAGTTTGCAACTAAATAAAGAGCTAGGTCAAGTGTTATTTTTTCTTTTCTTTTTTAGAGTCAAGACTATGTCAAGTGTTTTTGAATGGTGATACTAAGGAACAAATTTGATACCAGGATCAAGAATTTTCAAAAAAAACCTCTACTGCAAGTGTTTTATTCGTTTTTGAAACGCTAAATATACAAAGATTTTGCAGGTACAACGATGAAGCATGTATGAAAATAACCACAAATTGATCAAGATTTGAATTTGAGTTAGTTATGTGTTGATTCTGTTCCGATTCCGAAAGCACTGGCACAGTTGAAGACTTGGTTTAGAAACGACCGACTCCGATTCCGAAAGCAGGGGCATAGTTGCAGACTTGGTTTAGAAACGACCGAATTCGACTCCGACGCTTGGAACTTAAAATCTTTGACTCCCTACTCCGATTCCTTCACCCCGAAATCAGTCCCACTACGACTCTTCGATTCCGACTCCACAGCCCTGAATTAGAGTGCAGTAATTTTCAAATAATGACAAAACAAGTAGAGCGTTTATTTATATGTGTGTGTGTTGCGTCCTTGTAATGTCCTGGACTGTCATCACTCTGGCTTGGATGCTATCCTTGAGTGCTTCTAACCCTTCTGGTAGTGAGAGTGCATAAATAAGGTAATGAATGTGCCCTTATACCACTTCAAGAGCAAATGAACTTCACGCATATTGTAACAAACAAAAAACATATTTTCTTGTTTTATTGTCATTTAAAAAATACTGCACTCGTACTTCCACCTAGTTACTACATTTCCAAATCTGAATTGGATTGTGGTTATTTTCATGTACCGTCGGATCCCGATTTACGCGAGGGATGCGTTCCAAGATTCCTCGCGTAAGTCGAAATTTCGCGTTGTGGAAAAGTGTTGTGTATATGATTTTTTTATTAACAAACCTAATCATTTTAGACATTTTTAAACACCTTTTAAACTGTTTTAAACCATGTTTTAAGTATATATTACCGTTTCTTACATAAAGAGCTGAATTTTAACCGTATTTTTTTTAAAAAAAAAGCTGCATCATTCAACATAAACTACTGTTACGATGCATTAAGTCAATGATCAATGGGAGAGAGAGAGAGAGAGAGAGAGAGAGACATAAAAGTAAAACAGTACGGTACGTACAGTATGTAGTAATAACAAAGCATTGCACTGTAGGAGTACTATACAGTAGATACAATAAGTTACATTTACATCTTAAAAACTGAAGAGGATTTTTATGCTGCGCAATCTCTGATCGTCATTCTAATATATTTTTAAATACAGCAGCTTCGCATTTACTTTTATAACAGTTACATCTATGGCAACACCCCTCTTTCAGGCTCTCTGTAATCTACAATACAAGAGCAGATTCCAATTTCATATTGTTTGCATTTTGCTTAAAAACTATTCTGCGAGCTTCATATTACAACTAAGATCTGGACTTATACGTATTGCCTTCTCTTGACTTTTATCTATACGTATGAAAGATTCACTCATACCTTACTGTCGGGCTACCTTCGGCGCAATTTCTAGTTGTTCAAGCGTATCAAGAATTCTTACATTTTTTTTAAATTGTCGCACACTTTCGATTTTTGTTTCTATCTTCAAACTTCAGACGAAACAGCGTGCATAGGTGCCACATTATTTCATCACCTTTCATATTTGGAATAAATAAATGAAAAATGAGAATAGTGATATTATACACTCTAATAAAGCTACTATGTTTATAGTGCGGAGTGGGAGAACGTAAGCAGCCAGTGATGCTGAAAGGATGATAGTACATTGAAGAAGTCAATGTATAGTAGTCAATAACAAAGCCGAAACTTAGCATTACGATTCCTTTACAAGTATTTTCGTGTTGAGAGCGAGAAATTCACTTTAGCTCTAAAATTCGTTACTCCTGAAAAAGTCGTGTTTTAGCCATTTCGCGTAAGTCGGAACGCGTTGTAGCGGGAGTCGACTGTATTCCTTATTATTGTACGTACAATACTTTTGGATGTATAGCGTTTCGAAAACGAAAGAATCATTTTGAGCAACCCTGAAGAGTAGACGCATTATTAATCATCAATAATAAACGTACAACTAGTCGACCCGTGCGGAACTCCGCACTGTGCTTCGAATCGTTTCATAAGGCATTTCGCTCTTTAAAAATTTCAAAGGAAGAACATTAGGAAGAAGAACCGAAAAAAAATTAAGCGCAGAAGAGAAGGCATGTAATTTAAAGACATCAGTAACAAAACCTCATTAAATACAACGGTGTGATAATTTGATCATCGCTCACCTTTTGGTCGTACATATTTTCAATGCAAACATAAATATCATTAAAAGTGACTGAGTAGTGACTCGTGAAAAAGCAATAATTGTGCATGTGAAAAAACAGGTTGTGGCCAATACAGTCCTGACCATGTGAGCATCTGACAGGAAAAAAAAGAAACATTAAAGATATATTTATTGGCACGGATTCGAATTGGCGCCATTCTGATTAACAGCCTGACACCTCAACAAACCTAGCAATTGCACCTTCCTTTTCGAAAGCTATTCATTGAAGGAATGCGTAGTAAAAAACAGCAAAAAAGCTTTTTGCCAAAAAAAAAATAATAATAATAATAATAATGAGATCATGCTTCTATATTTTGTCATTAACCAACACGATACAATTTAAAATTATTCGTAAAGCATGGAATTTGATTAAAGAATGACAAAGATCTCACGTAGCGACTGAAATAAGCATTCTAAAGAAGTAATAATTTAGATTAAAAATAAGTGTTTTTATCTTTGAATATTGAACTATTTCACATAGAAGATTGCCTTAACCGTTACTGCTTAAATGCCCGCACATGTTTCTCTTTTAATCGAACACTTAAAAGTCAAAACCAAAACCAGTTGAACTGAGTTCGTTTTTTAAGTGTAATTCTTCGAACGTAGACAAAAGGTTTTTTTTTCAGCAGAAAGCAGAAGAGTAGAAAATGATTTCTTGCTAATGAAGTTGATAATAATTTTAATGCTTTATATCGTATTTGCGCGAATAAAAAATTAAAGGTTTACTGGGTGAAACTCGTAGTTTTCATTTGGCGTAGTATTTTTTCATTTGTACAAAATGTTGAACACTGCTATTAGAAACATCTACATTTCAGCATACAATGAAAATGTTTTTCTGCACAAAAAGGATTTCCTTTAGGTAAATCTAATACTTTTTTATGCTTATATTATGCTGAGTGATCTGGATGTAGTCAGAGCTTTAAAAAAAGGAAGAACACCCTTCGATTAACACTCAACTTATCTTAATGATAACTGTAGCCTGACCCCTAACATAAAGGAGTCGAAACACCAAGTAGCATTCCCACTGCATTTATTTTATTACGTGTGTATGTTATGAGTACATGTAATGCGTAATACTAATATAAATTTGATATTATGTCGGAGAGCCCAGGCTTGCCCGAAGTTGATATAGTTTATAGCCGAACGCTCTACCAAAAAAAAAAAAAATAAAAATTAATTTAACCATACAACTAATTCCAGTGCTTTTAAGCTTTATTAAAATATGATCACACACACACAGGCTTTTTTTTTTTGCCGAAAGCGACGTAAAAAATTGGAAAACTGCATTAGAACTTTGCAAAAAAAAAAATGCATAAGAACTACAGCCTGCATCAAGGTTTTTTCATCATTAGCCAGCCTGATAAGTTTTAAAATGAGAAGGTAATAACATATAAGATAAGATATTAAAGAGAAATGTTTTTATTTTTTGAAACTTTTTACAATTCGTTACCGCAGGCTGCTTGAACCGTTATAACTTAGATGGCAGCACGTGTTCATCATTTAACAGCACGGTTAAAATACAAAATAATTTGAACTATGCTCTATTTTAAGCGTAGCTTTTCAAATGTAGTAAAAATTTGATAAGCTTTTTTTTTTTTTTTGCAAAAAGAAGAAGAAATATCTATTTTACCCTTCAAATTGAGGTAGGGTTTTTTTTTTTTTTTTTTTTTGTACAAAGAGTCAAAAACGCATTAGAAGAATATATATTTCAATATACGTTTTATTATTTTTTTCTGAACAAAAAACAATTATATTGTAGTCTGAAATCTTAAACCTGTTACTTATATTTTCGCTTACACTATGCTTTAATTTTCTTACCAAAGCCAAAGCTTTAAAAAAGAAAAAAAAAACCGTATAATTCAGAAGTAGTTCAGCAAAAAGTCACATCAAGTTTTCATAACAGCAAGGAGCGTTTCCTTTTCATTTATTCTATTCCCTCATATTTATTATTCACTTAATTAAGTGTTCATGCAATGCGCGATATTTCTCTAATTTTTTGATGCAGATTGTCCGGACGTGGGCCCGAACGCTCATTCTCCTGGTTACGAGGAGAACGCTCTGCCGATCAAGCTATTCAGCTCTGTCGGTCATAGTGCAAGTTAAAGTTATAAGTTTAACCGAAAACCTCATTCTGGTTCTTTAAAACAGGTTTTTCGGCTGAAAAAAACAATTTTTAGACCATGGGTCTATTTTTCGTCAGTAGCCAGCACCATAAGCTTTAAAATAAAGTGTAAATCAAAGAAATCGATCAAGAATTGAGGAAAATCTGGCGTAGAAACCAAAAAACAGGCTACAGAAATAATATATAAGGATAAAGCATCCTTTACGTTAGGCAACTTAGTTGAATCAACTTTTGAATGGGTGGTTATGAGGATGTGCAACAAAGTAGAAAACAATAGGATTTGCCTGACATCGTTTACAAGACAGTGTACTCGCCTAGCACATGTGCCATTTCCATTCTCATCCGATGAGTTGAATCAACTTTTGATGATTAAACACATCAGGACATTGCCAAGCGTTTGCTCTACATACGAATAAACTAGTTGAGTCTACTCGGTTCAGTATTAACGGCATTGTGGAGCAGCTGATCGAGTTAATTCGGTTTATTAGACGAAACGTTGGTTCAGTTAAGTTGCCACGTGTGAACATAAAAAAATAAATTAATTAATTTAAAAAAAAACGCCACAACTAGTTCACAAACAACGTTTCGAAAAGTTGATTTAATTACCGACCTCGTGTGCAAGATGTCGTAGTTGTGAAACCAGGAGTTAATGTCTGACTGCGATGAGTTGGTTTTTGATCCCTGCCTTGTTTCTGAAGTGTCTATTTTCATTAAGGGGTGATATGGAGAAGAAAGTTGAAGAACGGAGTTTGCAAGTGCGTCATTAATTCTAGAGCTTGAATACGTCACCTTGGAATTTAACAAAATAGTCAAAGAGGGATAACACTTTAACTATATGCGGTCAAGGCAGATGTAACATTAGACAGGTCACATTCAACGTAAGTGGGTGGGTCTTGGTTTTACTTCCGTCAGCAGCTATATTGGTCCGAGACAACTACGCATTCTATGAATATAATTAATTTCATTGAAAATTGGCGAGAGTAGGTTGCAATAAAGAATGCAAATCTAGTCATTTTTACCTTTTCGCTAACTCATCGCAGTTATTGTTGCAACTTAAACATTTTAGGTCTAAATAAGCAGACGACGAAAATATACTAGTAGCTCTTTTATTTATTTTTCTTTTTTTATACCGCCAAAATATCAAACTCACTCGAACTTGAAAATAAGGCACGCGTCCTTTTTTCTTTCTCTACCTATTTTAAGGAATGGTTTCGTTTTCTCAAATGATTGACAAGGGTCATTTGTTTTTGGTCGTACTCTATACCTACAATTTGATATACATCGTTAACTTCAAGCAAACCACGCGCAGACACATTTTAGAAACCATACATTGTCCGCGCACTGAGGAGAAAAAAATCATCACTTCAGATACGGTTATTAACTGAATGAGATCAAATGATTTTTTCAAAAAATTTTATCCGTTAAATGTTATTCTAAACGAATTATTCTTCAAGGTCAATTATTGCTTGAGAAACTGCAAGGGAAGTTTTCATTATTGATTTTTGGTTTTAGCCACGTGACTATGCAGTCCCAACTGTGTGTAAACGACTGTCTTGATTTCAGGTCTAGAGTTAGATAGACAGTAAAGCGGGAAGAGTTTAATATTTTTCTCCATGCAAATGACAGTATAATGACGTATGTCTCATTATTATAAAGCTGACTAGACAGTAGTGGATGCAAAGTTTAGCATTTTAAAACGTGCCAGCAAATTTGGAAAATACATCAAGAATCAAATTATAAAATTTGAAACACATGAAAAAATACAAAAGAAGGATCAATTTTTGAATAAATTAGAAGAAATCACATAAAGGGTGCAAAAGAAAAAAAACCTTTTAACCTTACATTTTTTATTTTTGGTTTGTTAAAAGCGATGTAGTACAGTTACATGGTGATTAAATTACAAAAGCTCAGCTCTTAAGCTAGAGGACAAAAAATAATAAAAGTCAACAGGAGCTTAGAGGTTAGACATGAGCCTCTTACTTCTCAATGCGCGAAAATATAATATACGTGGGATCAAATCCAGCTTCAGTCGGTGGATTTTACTCGCGTAGAAAATTGTCAACTTCCATGCCGCGTTACTAGGCGGATTATAAAATTTTCACTGAGCATTCGTTAGGATTTGAATGTTCTTACCAAAGTAAAATCATTTTTGTAGCTTCATATCGAAGACAGCCCAAATGGCTCCATCAGGTGGGAAACCGACCTCAATATTTTTTGCGCCAATCGAGGTGTCCCATGTAACAGCGCTGATAATACTAAATGTGCAAAATTGAGTGTGCAACCAAAGTGCACTAGGGTGTTCCAAAAAAACTTTTTTTCAGCTAGAATCCAGGACACCCCCAATATTTTTAGACTTACTAATAGCATTATGGTGTAAAAGTTTTAGCTTCTTGTTCAAAATTTAAGATGGTGCTGAATGACCCCTCAATTTAACATTAGCCGTAGCATAGAAAATGTCACAAATTTAGAAACATTTAATTTCCCCTGCTGCCTTTTTGTAAATAATTATTTTATTGCGATTTACAAGCATATTATTCGTGTGTATTATAATATGTAGCATTCTTTTTTCAGTTCAATGTATTTTTGACCCCCCTCTCCATACTTATGAAGTTCGGGGGAGGAGGTTAAGCACCCTCTTTTAGTTGAAATAAGAAGCTAAAATTCTTCCAGTATATTAGTATCCACAAGTCTAAAGGTATTGTGGGGTGTCCTGTTATCTAGGAGAAACTTTTTTTTACATGTATTTTTGAACCACCCTAATGTGCGCCCCCCCCCCTCTAATAAAGGGCCATTCCATGTGACGGAATGGGACATTTTGAGTAGTTTTATCACAAGATTTTGTTTCTTAAATTCAAATTACACTGTAAAAAAATTCCGTAACGTTACTGGTTATCTCCGTGGAAGTTTCGGGATTTCAGAGGTTTTCACCTATTTCCCCGCAAAATCAAGTATCTTCGCAAAAAAGTTTCCTGAATTGCTAAAAGATGCACGAATGCAGACATTTCACTGGTGTGAAAGATATTTTTTGCTACCAGTTTAAAGAATGACTGAGCATGTTTATAAGGTGTATCGGCTTCAATTTGATCACGGCCCGTCCAGATTGACTGAACTCCCAATGGGAGCAAATAAGTCACTGGATAGCTGCAGCCTTGCGAGGCAGAGAATTGCAGGCAAGAAATATGGTTGGTTCTTGCTTGCAATTATTCGCGCAGCATTGGCCATGGTCGCGGTAATGCTTCTGGACCCTTCTTGGTAAACCAGGAAGGTTCTAATCAAATACATTAAACCTATTTAATTCTTGTAGAAGGTTCACGACTGGCTTTAACAGGGGATATTTCCCAGCATTTCAGGAAGGTTACTCACTTGTATCGGAAAACGTTCCTGGTTTTTGTAAGCAATGTTACTGGTTGAAATTGGGCACATCAGCTGCCTATTATTTTCCAGGAACGTTTCTGAATCGTTTTTACAGTGTATACAAGCTAGAAAATTTTATTATTGATAGCAACAGAAAAGATTTGTCGTAAGAACTATGTAACCCGTGACGGGCTACATAGTTCTTATGACAATTAATTGCCCGTGAATTAAATGCCCGTGACGGAACGGGACCCGTGCGAGTCTCGTTCTGTCACCGGCATTTTATTTCGTATTCATCAATTATTTTATTTAAAAACGATAAATTTTATGTTCTACGGAATTTTTATGACAAATCCTTACTGCTGTCTTCAAAAATAAAATTTCTAGTTTTTTTTTGTATTCGTGAAACAAAATATGCTGAAAAATGTCCCATTCCACCAAATGGAATGGCCCAAAGCAAACAAAAAACAATAGTTAATAAAAACTTGTCTATCCTCTGTTAATTTCTAAAAATAGTGAGACAAACAACTCAGGAACGTTTTTTGAAATAATCTCTCAAAGAATGTATATCAATTGTTAAGTATAAAAAAATCAAAATAATAACTACACTTTTCGCTATTGAAAGACTGACGTTCAGTGCCAGTAAAAGTAGTTAACTAGTCAAAGGTTAAGAATATAAAATCTTAAAAATACAATGAAAAAACAGTTTCCTCAATTACAATTTTATAAATTTTAATCGACTTACGTTCTTCTTCTTAGTTACGAATAATTGAAAAGAAATTATGTAAAGCTTTTAAAGTGCATTTTGAATGAATGAAAATACTAAAATGCAAAGATGCGTTTAATATTCTTCAACATTACTATTTCCGGAATTATTTTGATAGGTAATACTATTAAGAGGTGAAATTTACAACTGTAAAACATTTCTATGAGTCAAACATTAAAATGACTGTTATAGAAATTCATGAATGCTTCTGAACTGCATACTGCATTCCAAAAAAAACTCTTTTTGGCTTTTCATTATGTGAGGGGAGGAAAAAAAATGCCAGTGAAGAAGTAAAGACCACATAAAACAGCTGAGAGTAGCACGAAAACATGCAAATTTTTCGTAATTGCGAAGAAGTTTCGGTCAAACGTTGGTGCATCTTTTTTTCTGTATGATTGTAGCCAAACTTGTAATAAAAATCATATTTTCCATGATGTGTAGTTCGGACAAGAAAAAAGCGCACTAAATTTTCATAAAATTAAAATGGGTAGTATGATTCCTTCATTTTCTTCAACTGTAGAAATTTCGGAAAATTTCTACTTATTTACAGTTTTTGACTATTTTTTTTCAAAATTTTAAAAAAGTATTTTTTATCGATTTATCTGAAATAATTGCGTAATATTTCGTGTCAATTCGCATTGCTTGGAGTGCGTGATATAAGGGCAAGCTCTGAACAAAAATGGCTCTGAAGACAGTTTGCAGCGTACTGCGTAATATACTGTAGTTTTCTGTTGATTTTACTTTTCGATTATTTTACAGGAACAACAGTTAAAGTTTAAGTTAACTTATACAGGACGCAACAAAAATAAAAACCCTTCGGACGAATTTTGTATTATTGAATAGAAGTAAATTAATTTACCTTTAGTAAGTGTTTTCATTTCTTTTTGCATACCAATTTAATAAGAAATATTTTATAATGTATTTCCTAATTTATCTGCCACTTTTTGACCGTTTTACAATGTCAGGAAAAATATCTGGTGTTTCTAAGTTATTTAAGCAAGGACGACTGTTCATTTGCTCAATGTAAGTAAATAAACATCCGGAATGACAATAGATGCTTACAACAGGTAATGTAAAAAAAACATTGTGCAAGATATTGTTACGTGTTACTATTATTTCATTTATATTTTTAATTCATTTATTTTATTAATTTATTCATATGTGTTTGAGTAAAGATTTTTTTTTTTTTTTTTTAACGTGGATGAGCAAAAATCTCTGAGTACCGGTCAAATTTTCAACGGATCGTCGCCAGTCCACCGGTCAGCCGACCGATTGAGAATCGTTGCCCGAATGAAGTGAATGATTCGAATCTTTAAAGCTAATTTCTTCGACGGAAATACGAAAATTAAAATAAAATTTCCACGAGTGGTGTCACTCTTGCATTTCTGCAAAAGGCGGCCACTTTAAAAAAGATTAAATTAATTTAATAGTAAATGTCTGCCCTTATCATTATTTGCTGTGTTTTGTCAATTTATTTATTTTCAACAAAGTTATACTCATAGATTTAAAAATTACTTTCCTGTAACCTTAACCGCACCGTGTATATGGATGAATTATCGCAAATTTCATGTATTTTTAAAGTAATATTACAAGCCGGTTGACACTTTTTGACACGCTTTACCACGAAAAAGAAAAAAAAACCTTTAACCACCCGATACTAACCTCTAATTAGAGCAGATGCAATAAAAGAACACAAGTTACTTTGTGTGTACACTTGATTTTTCGTATTTTAGTACTACTAATTTTTCTTTCAACTTGAAATAATTTCACAATACACTGATGCATTTTTCAACTGGTTAAATATTATTTCCCGCGTAACCTTGTTTTCCCTCGTGAACTAAATACGTTTATTTATTTACGTTCTTTTGTTGCCTATATTTTCGGATTTTCTATTTTTTTAAGAAACTAATGCATAAACATTTAATTGTACTGCCAAGCAAAGGTCCGTCTGACGTGTTTAACTTTTATATTTTTTGACAAATAAATGTCTTTAAAATAATTCGGTGAAATGCTTTTTTAACTAGTCTATTCACTGGAGGATATTTAATTGGCAGTAAATATACACAACACATTTAGAATTCTGCAAAACGTTAGCTTTATTATTTAGCTGGAACCTCGAGGCAATTTTTGAATGAAACATTTGTTTTAAAAATTGTGTACTACAAAAAAATGTAGAAAACACTAAAAAAAGTCAATTAAGTACGCACACGTGTCAAAAATGTATAATAGCAAAAGTAATTGTATTTAATTATTATAGCAATTTTTCCGCACATTTGAGAAAAAACCACTGTTTAATAATTTTATCAGAGAACATATCTGTACTTCAGAGCCAGGACAACGTAAGTCACATAATCGCTACTTTACAGGAGGAGGGAAAAACGGTCCCTTGGTGCATGCACAAGATAGGTGTTTTTGCACAGGTAATTTATTACATAGGATTTTATAACGTTCATATGGCTACACACAATGCACTGATTAACGAGAATTCGCAATTTTTGGACAATTAGTTTGGCTCTGAGGCACAGATATTAGGAGGTTACAGAAACGCGATAGCTATAAGTTTATCAGAATGAGTTTATTTTCATTTATGTATTTAGCAATTTTTTGCATATGTTAGCTGCTCAGTTTTTTAAAAAGATGTTATTTTTGTGCACGGCCTATGCAAAGTGAATGCCATACTTGTGAGTCAAAAAAAAAAAAAAAAAACGAGAGGTTTGCTACTACTTTTTAAATATGGATGTGGGCACAATGGAAAGATATAATGTTTTTTTCTGGACAAACTTCTTGTTAGCAACGACTTAGCAAGAGAAATAAGTTTTTTTCCGACACGCTTTACCACGAAAAAGAAAACAAAAGCCTTTAATCTCCTGATACTAACCTCTAATGCGAGCAGATGCAATAAAAGAACACAAGTTACTTTTGTGTGTACACTTGATTTTTCGTATTTTAGTACTGCTAATTTTTGTTGCAAATTAAAATCATCTCACAGTAGATCACAGAGACGCGATAACTAAAAGTCTATCAGAATGAATTTATTTTCATTTATGTATTTAGCTTTTTTTTTTTTTTTTTTTTTTTTTTGTACATGTTAGCTACTCAGTTTTTCAAAAAATGTTTTTTTTTTTTTTTTGCACAATGTGTGCAAAATATATGGTAATTATGGTAACAATGGTATTACCCATTGTTGAGTCAAAAAAAAAAAAAAAAAAAAAAAAACAACCGCGAGAGGTTTGCTACTACTTTTTAAATATCGATGTGGGCACAATGGAAAGAAATATAGTTTTTATCTGGACAAACCTCTTGTTAGCAACGACTTAGAAAGATAAATGAAATTCATAATTTATATGCAAGATAAATGAAGCATGCATAAATGTCAAAACTTGTATAGTTCCCAACATCACCAAGCACAAGTTTGAAAGACATGTAATTAAATACAACAAGTGAACATTTATTTCCAGAATTTAACCACATCGTTTCATAGCGTACTAATAAAACAAAGCAATCAGCTAAAAGTATAAGTTGCTTCGGTATCTTTCTAAAATATCAAATTCGATCAGAGTTCTGTCATTTAATAGGCTCAATCTGTCATCTGAAGCGCTTGTCGGGATCTAACTCATAACCGATAGCAACAGAGAGTAGTAGATTGAGACAGAAACTATGTCACGCGAAAATCAAATCATTCTTGCGACGTGTCCTGAAGTGGATAATGAATGGTATGTTTTGGTTAATTGAATGTTGTACAAAGTTTTTTGAACACTTCTGTTGCTTAAATATATGAAAACCTTAAATATTGTATTAATTTCAACAACAATAACATATAATTCATATATGAGGTGGTGAGAAGCAAAGGGATGCAAGCGGCAAAATGAAAAATTTGGAGATAACCAGTACAAATGGTAGGTAAACCTCTTCTCTGTCTTGGGGCAGGAGACAGTACTAGTAGTCCTGATAGGGGCTGCTATACAGCATGATTTAGAAAAAAAAATCAATGCGAGCCTACCTAGGACGTAATCTTTATACGCGTTCTACTCAAAACCTGAAAATGTCCACTTGCATCTATTCGCTTTTCGCTGCTTCATATATACATATGAATATTTTTAATGATATGGATTAGAAGATGATCTGAATTAAATATTCTCAAATGGTCTGGGATACTTTTATCATTGCAATGAACCCTTTCACCAGTTCTCAGACTCCTCAAAATACTGAACCCTGTGACTCGAAAATTTATTTGTATAACTAAATAAAAAAAATAAAAAAATAAAAAACGCTCTGAAATATCTATTAGTTTTTTCGTAAATCAAGTTGTGCTGCGAAAATATTTCAATTTGATTTTGTTTTTTTTTATTTTATTTTTTCATCTAGTATTTTTTGGATCATAATTTATTAAAATAAAGGCCGCTTTAATTTTAAAGCATATATATTTTAGATGTTTGCTTAATTCTATTAAATGACTCGCAAAAGCTTGTATTTTTTAAAAATTATTCCAAACAAAAGGAAAGTAATTTTTTTTCTGTAGCTTCTAATGCCAAGAATGGCGATTTTTTTAATCAAATATTTAAAGAGTTTCAAAAAAAAAACTCATTTTGATAATCAAAAAGTTAATAAATTTACAGGAAAATCAAGTAAATAAGTCAGTAACATTTTGTAGTTTCTTACCTGTTGGAAAAATATCGGGTGGCATTGCTTATAAATTGTTACTGCATATTGACATGTCTGATTGATTAGATGTATCAACGTATTTTACATATGTAGCAGTGTATTTTTATTTTTTTTTTTTTTGTACAAAGCAAAGTATTTGCTTTCAACTAGCTTTGCTTTCAAGAGCTAATTTCTTAAAAATATTATTCAATATTTCATTTGAAACAATTAGAAGCAAAACAGTATAAATGGATATTTTCAAGTTATGAGTAAGACAAGTTTCAAGTTTCGGTCCTAGGTAGGCTTTCATTGAAACATTTTTCTAAATCACGATGTATAGCAGCACCTTGTTCCCCTGGTATATCAGGGCTACTAGTCATATATTTTGCACCAAAACAGAGGAGAGATTTAAATACCATAAAAAAGAGTTATCTCCAATTTCAAAATTGTGGCACTTACATTCCTTTCCTTCTCATTGCCTCGATATTAACCAGTTATAAGTCAAGTTGATCAAATTTTTTCCGAGGCGTTTGGACAAAAATACGAATGTAGTCCAGCCAATGAACATATTGTAGCGTGCATGGAATATTTGGTAATTTTTGACTTCAAAGTATTGTAGGGGTAGTTAGTAAGTAAACATACTAAAAGACCCCGCCTCTAGGGGGTGAGCTAAAGTAGGAGGGAGGAGATAAGAAAATTTTGGGTTTTTCGAGAAAATGTCGGAAACGGTGGAAAACATGCGTTTAAAATAAAAATTCAAGCTAAATAAACTTCTTACGAAACTGTTTCTACCCATATTTGTCAAATTTCCAATAATTTTTCAGGTATATGTTATGAAAAATCGATGATTTTCAAAAAAATTCTCTCTTTTTGTCAAATATTTGCTCCTAGTGCCTCCCAGGATCAGTATTCAAGAAAATGTCAACGACAAAGTAATAGCGCTTTAAATTTCCTTAATTTCCTTCAATTTGATATGCTATTGCGTTACATTTTATCTAACCAATCAAAGGTTACAGATTTTCAAACACGCAATTTCATAGGAAAAAAATAGAACATTTAGCATTCAAATTGACTCGAAAGGATCGCACAGTTCCTCTTTCCTCAATGAATTCAACAATCCTGGTAAACAATAAAGAAGTTTTTGTGGATTTTTTTTTACTACAACACAAATGATGTTTAAGAGGGGGGGGGGTGTCATGATATTGTGACTTTGTGACAAGGGGAAGGAAAGTGTAAAAAGCTTGACATCAAGCCTTTTTTAATACGAATATGTTTATGAAAAGTAACTTGTAAAACGAACTTTGTGACAAAGAAAGGGGGGGGGGGGAGGGGGTTAAAAATGTTGCAGAAAAGTGTTACATTATTTATGGGAAGCCCTTTACCAAGGAATCGGACGAAGATTTGCAAAATTACGTATATGCAGTATGAATTGGTGGACTGATTACTTGCAGAAAGTCAGCTCCATACATACTGTTTAAGGAAATTAATAACGACATCGAATTTGAATTGGTTGTTACTGAGGATACGTAGTCTACAAAACTGTTAGGCAAAAAGAGACGAGACGACTGTATAAACCATATGGAAAGGAAAAGAAGTATTTTACTTTTAGGTAGGGAAGTAGGGGGGGTAAGAGGAGGCACAGTTTTCTAAAAAAATTGGTTTTTACTGAAAATATAATGCTTATGTGGGGTCAATTGTTTTAAAACTAAATTTTTTTAACGAATCCCCCCCTTCCCTAAAAAAACTCAAGATGAGTCTATAATTTTTTTTCCAACCACAACACTGACTTAAGGTAACACAAAATCATACTTTCAAAAGATAAAACATTTCATTTCCATGGAAGGTTTTTAACCACTAAACTATGATCGGTGTTTGAATAAGTATAGCAAGCAATAATTCTGTTCGCATTAATTGTTAACAGTGACACGTGGCATAACCATCTAATGTTTCCAAGCATCCGAATTGTATTGTGTCTGCGATAACTGGAAATTGACTCCTGAAATTCGTACCATATTAAATTGGATGAAAATGAAATAACAAGCATAAGAAAATAATTGCAAAATCAATTTTACTTAATCTATACTAATAGCATAAAACTGAAGAGTTGGTTTGAACGCGCTAATGTGAGAAACAATTGGTTCGAATTCAAAAATTATTTTCGTGTTGAATTGTCCATTCATTGACTATGACTAATAGGAAAGGAGAGGCAATAAATTTAAAATTAAGCCAATAATAATCATGATGGATGCATTTTTTGTTACATCAATGTCTCGAACTTTTGTATCCAGAATAGCTAAGTCGGTAAAGCGCTATGTCAGCAATGTTAGGGTATCGGGTTCGATACTGGCTGCTGGCGGGAAGCTTTGCAGTATTTATTGCCGGTTCATTTAAAAGTTAAATAATTTCTAAATCAGGGGATTTCAATTACTTTGTATTGATTTTTTTTCTTACTAAACGGAAAACAATGATGTGGATAACGATGCGTAATTTTTTATTACATTATAATATAGCGTGATGTACTTAAGATAGTTTTTTTAATACATCGCTGTCCTTTTAACGCGGGTGAAGCCGCGGGGCACGGCTAAAAATAAATAAAGGAAAGTATAAATTGTTTATCAATACTATTACGGACCCACGCAACTCTGGTTATGTTAGCTAGAATAACAAATACATTTATTTAAGGTGTTCACAATCATTTTTACGCCCTTTACACTCAAAATTAGTTATTGCAATATATTCAATTGTCACGTGCCCTAACTATGAAATTTAATGTGCTTTAAAAGAGTTCTAAATTATTTTATTGTGTTTGCTACATACATTTAAAAGCATGCGACAGGGTTTTTTTTTTTTTTTTTTTTGAAATATAATCCCAAATATAGTTTGCAAATAAAAAATTAAATTTGCATATTAAATATGTCATCTGTTTAATGAAAAACACTGCGAAGTTATGTGTATAAAATTCATCTAGAAAATTGCAATATGCAGTAGCTACATGGAATATTCTTTTGAAATATTCCATATCGCTTTAAATATTTTCTCCGAAACGCTTTTTTTCCATCAATTCACTCATCTAAATAAAAGTTCGTGCGAAGTTCTTCAATCAAGAGCAAATATATTTAATCTTTAAATAACATAACTGAGAAACAAGTTTCAGAACACAAAAAAATTATAATTAAATCACTAGTTTTAGCTTTGAATGGAGAAACGGTTTTAAATGATTTTCTAATTAAATGAAAAAAGCTAAATTTTTAATTTGTATGCTAATGGAAAATAGTTAAAGGAAAGTGTTATAATTGTTTTTTTTTCTTATAATTTATGATAAAAATTACTTCCCATCTATAATTAAAGAAATAAAGTATGCCTGATGCGACCGCATATAAGAGTAGCTTTTTCCGCTCCTAAGCAAAATTAGCTCCTTGGCAAAAAAGCCTTAAATTCACTTTCCGATAATTACTTCAGTTAACCTAATTAGTGTTATAACGCTTAAAAATACTTAATACGACTTTATATATAAAAACACTTGTCAATGGTAAAACCAACTAAATTAAATGCATATTTTTAATTTAAAATGTACTCTGATTAAAATTATACTAAAAATTTAGAATTTATACACCATATCTGTAAGTTTATGCTTAGAAGCATCGCAATGAATGTGATTTTAAAAAGTTTATTTTTTCTTGACCTATATATAATTTTGATTTTTTTATTTAGTGTTAAAATAGTTTTTTTTCTGCTAAAGTTTATATTAGTTTAGCTTAATCTGATTGCTATATTTATTTAACAACATATTTTTAAAATTTCTGGGATATAGCTCTTAAATAAATTAGGACGCTTTATTGCCTTATTAAATGTTTTTATAAAATTAAAACACTTGTATTTTACTATCAGAATTTACAAATGACATAAAATACACACGAAGTTACCATTGTTAAAATAACTTTTCTTAGAAAGAGTTGTCTCCTATTAAGAAATGGACAGGAATTATACTAAAAGGTTTTTTTTTCTAATATAAGTTGATTTTATTACAAGATTATGCAGAATCACCTCCAATGCCTCTATTTTCGCAACTGTCAGTCCTTGATGCATGCTTCCAATTGCAACAATGATCAAACAGAGATGCTGAGTTAAATATTAAAAGTTTGAAGCGAAAAAGAAAATAAATGAACAAATACAAAATGTAACTTTTTATTCGAGCCCGAGGTCCCTAAACTTATATTTCGGGAAATGTACTCCAGAGAAAAATATTTCTATCCCAAAAAATTAAAACATTTGCGACAAATATCAAGGACAAGTTTGGGATTAAAACTTGAAGGGGCGTGCATAAGATGAAATTGGGACGTATCGCCCTTTCGAAAGAATGGCATATTGTTGAAGTAAAAAAAAAAATGAATTTTGTCATCTTGAATTCAAATTATGTTTTTCGCAATCACGAGTGTGTGTGTATGAAGGCGTGTGTGCTTGTGTGTGGGGGGTATGTGTGTTTGTGTGTAGGGGGTATGTGTATGTGTGTGTAGGCATGTGTGTTTGTGTCTGTGTGCAGGCATGAGTGTGTGGGTAGTTGTGTGTATGTGAGTGTGTAGGTGTGTGTGTATGTGTTTGTGTATGTGTGTGTGGGTAGTTTTGTGTATGTGTTTGTGTATGTGTGTGTGTGTTTGTGTGTGTGTGTAGGTGCGTGTATGTATGCGAGTGTGTGTAGGATATGGATGCAACCTGGAGACGGTTTTCTCTATAGGAGCAGCATCGTGAGGAGCCGGTCTACGGTGATGCTGCAAAGGGTGCTGGCGGGAAAATAAAATGATAGCACATCAAAACAGTCAAGTGAGAATAATAAGCAATCGTGATCGCTCAAAAAAAAAAGAAAAAAAACTAAATACGTATATTTTTCATTGCATTTTAAAGCTAAATGCCAATGCTATGATATGATACGTAAAAACATTATAATAGCTCGTACAGTACGAATATATTACTTTTGACTTTAGCTGTCCTAGAGCAGTGGTAGCAAGACACATATTAACCGCTCGCTCAGCCTGAACGGCCTAAGCAGCAAAATAGTTAGCGAAAAACGTGCAAGGTTTATACACCAGTAGTTGCCAGTGCTTTAGAGTGCTTCAATAGTGACCACTTCAAGGTTTATATTTGAAAAAATAAGATTCCAAGTTTCCGAAAGGATTCAAACTGCATAGCTCCTGCACGTTTGATGCACTTTTAAATCCTTTGGGAGACCTGGAATTTTTTTAAATATATACGTTGAAGGGGCCAATACAGGTGTGTTTACCTTATTCGAAGCAATTTAAGACAACAAAAATGATTTTTCAACATTCACTGTATTAGTGGTATACAATATAAACGAGCTGATGTGTGCATCACATGACTTCCTTTTACTCCAATTTAATGTCATTTCTCCATTATTGGCAACTTTAATGTGATTCAATAGTTTACTCTCTAAATATCACCAACAGCGGCCAAATTAAAACAAAATTAAAAAAAAAAGAAAGAAAAGAAAAAAATCGGCAAACTTGTCGCCAAGTTGGCGACAAAACTTGCCGACCATAAGACTGGCGATATATCGCCAAGTGTCTGACAAATTATAAAACAACTTAAGTTTACATCGAAATTAACAATGATTTTCCCCCAAAAAGGGGCAAAAGATCCCCTTAGGAACATCCGAATGAAACCAAAGGGGAAGGTGGACAACTAGACCTCGGTAGGAGTCTACGTACCAAATTACAACTTTCTAGGACATACCGTTTTGGAGTTATGCGAGATACCTACACACATACGCACATACATACGTATAAACGGACGTCACGAGAAAATTCGTTGTAATTAACTCGGGGGTCGACAAAATGGATATTTCGCTTGTCTATACGTTTTTAGGCACTTATCCACGTGTGGTCGAGTCTAAAAAAACACTCAACATTCATTCGGGGGTGAGCAAAATGGAAATTAAGGTCGATTTTTGAGTGAAATATTTTTCGCAAATACAATACTTCCTTTTTTGTAAAAGGAAGTAAAAAGGACATATAAATCCAACTATTATTTCCAAAAGAAAAAAAAAACATTGTAACCTTAAAAATAAGTAAGTCTTAATTGTGTACAACACACACAAGTGAATGATAATCACAAAAATCTGAAAACTGATTGTGATTCATGCAAAGCATAACAACGTTGATAATCGACTTAAATTTTAATCTCGTTTAATTCATTTCAGGCATATACCTCACACTAATTTACATCCATGCTAACGGATTACGAACCTTCACAGGAGTGAGGACTCAATTTAGAATTAAAGTGTTATTAATATTCACGCGTAGAGTTCTAAAAGTTCGGAAATCCAACTGACCAACGAAGCAGCGATAAATCAGTTAGAGCAAATTGTGTTTTGAATAATGAATTTACCAGAAAATGATAGATTAATAAACTAAACACGGATAAAATGTGTAGAATTAATTTTTGGGGTCTCTACTATGCATGCTTTTGGGTGAAAGCAGAAAGCACTAAATAAATTGAAGAATGTTTTTAAACTTCATAGTTTTAAATTTAATAGATTTAAGAAAATATTTTTCACAAAATCTTGTAATTTTACAATGGGGTCGTTTCCAAAATTTGAAAAGTATCTTTTTCTGAAAGAGCATGCTTTAAAACTTAAGATCTGACCATTTTTTAAATAATTTGTTTAAGTTTAATATTTTTAAAAAAGTACTTAAATCGGTGAGCTTTCATTGTTTACATTTCTTGGCGATGACATCACAAATGATGAAAGGCCATTCTGTGTTGCCATTCACAAAACAAAATATTTAATTCTCATCTTTACTCACGTGTATTGACAACGATATGGCTGATAGCAAGCGTAGAGCGCAATTTTAATTCTCTGCTTGATTATCATAACGTGGAAACGTAGTAGAAAGATCCGTCAAAGTGCATCATTTGTGACGTCATCAAGACCACGCCTTGTTTGAAAAATCGGACATTTTAAAAAGTTAATTTAAAGAAAAAACAGTTGGGAAAATGAAAATATTTTCTGATCCCATGTTTTTTTTTTTGCTCATTCTATCCATTTCGGTGACTAAAAGTAGTACTTTTGACTGAAGGAAACCACTACATTATGAGATTCACTGATTACATTCATTCTCATATAATGTGTAAAATAATAATAATGACACCTAACGTCTTTTGGATAAATACTTTCTGACTTTTTTTCGAAATCCAAAAGCGCAATACATAAAGGCTGGACCAAATATGAATTAGTGCTCTAAGTTAGAGCTTTTCTGATTCTATTAAGAAGGATAGCACCAGGTCTAAAACGAATAAGGTCTCATACGCTACCTTATAAGAAAGAAAAAATATCTGCACAAATATACCACGCAAATCAACCATTTGGTTTTCCAGGGAATAATTTTTCCGTTCGCGTGGAGATACATAATGTCATGCAATATGAAAAAATAAATAAAAGTTTTAGAAAAAAAGCCTAATACGATTATATGTTACTAGGGTTAGTGCCTGCATAGTTTTCCCAAAAGCGCAATACATAAAGGCTGGACCGAAGCTGAATTAGTGCCCTAAGGCAGAGCTTTTCCGGTTCTATAAAGAAGAATAGCGCCAGGTCTAAAACGAATTAGATCTCATACCCTACCTTATAAGAAAGAAACAATATCCGCACAAATATACCAAACAAATAAACCAACTGATTTTCCAGGGAATAATTTCATCTGTTCGTGTGGAAATACATAATGTCATGCAATTTTGAAAAAAGAAATAAAAGTTTAAAAAAAAGCCTAATATGATTATATGTTAATATGGTTAATACCTGCAATGTTAACCGACAGCTGAAATTACCTGACTGTTAAAAAAAGTACGGATGAATTATGCTAAAAATATCATTTTCTCTAATTTATGAAAGCATTGAAACACTGAGATACATATTTAGCGGAAATTTTCTTTTGTCTTAAGAGAAAAAAAATAAAAGCAATCTCTAAAAGGAAATCAATAAATAGACGCTATGTGAAGGATGTGTTTATTACTACTTTTTATCTTTTTGTCCAACAGAAAAATTACTAGACACACTCTTTTAAATTGTTTTACTTTGTTTCTCTCTTGATAAATGAAGCCATACTGAAAAGAAATAATTTTTAAAAGCTAAATTTCACGCTGCTATGAAATTAATGATTGTTCCGTATCCGATTGTAATCGAGTTATGAGACGAAATGAAGTTAAAAAAAAAAATAAAAATATGGTTGTTATTCTAGCTGAAGACCAATACTTTTAAGCTGCAGAAACCTATAGAAAAATGGATGACCTTCTTCAGAAAGAAAATAATTTTGGAAATAGTGTACACAAAATAAACAAGAGAGTGTATGCCATATTTGAATTTTAAATAAATAATTATGCAATAGATTTTTATTTACTCTCTAATACTACACTAAATATAAAGGTAAAACCGCACCTATAAAAAGGCTTTTTGTAAAAATAATTTTCAATATGTTTTATTACCGAATTATTTCGTATTTTCTGAAGAAAAAAAAGAAGGCTTTTAGAAGGAAAAATAACTTTTCTTACATATACAGCCCACTCTTAACATTTTGACGCAATAATTTTTAAGTGATAATACTTTTACTAGGAAGTTAAACTAATATACTGGTATGTAGTTTCTTACGCGGAGTATCATTGGATTGTGATTAAATTGAAAAACAAACGTAAATTAAGCAAAAATTGTGAAAAAAAAACCGCAGAATACAGCTACTTCAACGCTACAATGGAGCCTCTTCATCAGTGCAGAAAGCTCACCAATACAACCAAAAGCCGCTAGAGAACTAACAACAACCACGTGGACACCGGTATTTTTACCAAAGAGAGCCAATCAATAGGAATTAAGGACACAAAATATCAAACAACTAATCAGCAAACGACTGGTCAACCCCGGCCTCAGAGCAAGAGAGAGAGAGAGAGAGAGAGAGCCAACCAATCAGAAGCCAGAAGACAAAAAGAGTCAGAGACAACAAAGAAACAGAAAAAGCAACTATAAAAACTGCGTCCAAATATCATGAAAAAATGGAGTGCTGGAAAAATCATTGACTGGGGAATGAGAATGTTTCCAAATATAGTTAGCATCCCAACAACAATCGGTGTCCATGCGGTTGCTGTTAGTTCTCTCGCGACTTTTGGCATTGATAAAGAGACTCCATTGTATCGTTGAAATAGCTATATGCTGCATTTTCTTCAGAGTTTGTGCTTTATTTACGTTGGTTTTTCGCAATCATATTGTAACACAAAGCTTATATGATATTTTTTCATTTATTATTGAACTATTTGATGTTTTGTTTAATTTTAAAATGCCTACACTGTAAAAAAAAATCCGAAACCTAACTAATTTTTTCAGTGTAACGTTTCGGGTTTTCAATGGTTTTTATCCACTCCCTGGAAAAATCAAGTATCTTCCTTAAAAATATACCTGAATTGCTACAAGTTTCTTGAATGTAGACTTGTGACTGTAGTGAAAAATATTTTAGCTACCAGTTTAAAGATTAACTGATCGTATTTATAAAGTGTATCAGCTTCACTTCGCTAACGGCTTATCCAGACTGATTAAGTTTCCAAAGGGAGCATTTAAGTCCATCGATAGCGTAGTTTTGCAAGAATTGCAGGAGAGTATAATTCTTCATACTTTCTCGCAATTCTGTTTTAGTTTTGGCCATGCTTCCAATACTGACTCGGGAATTTCTTGATAAATCAGCTATAATATTATTATAGTTTGCTCTAAAGTTTAAGAGGCACGACTGGTTTTAAGCGGGAAGATTTCAGAATTTTTAAAGGGGGCTTCCAGGATAATTATAGGAAGCTTACTGAATTTTAGCAGAAAACATTCCTGGCTTTTTCAAGACATGTTACTGGCAGAAATTGGGCACATCAGCTACCCATTATTTTTCAGGAACGTTTCTGAATCGTTTTTTACAGGTTTTTACAGTGTATTAAAACATTAACTTCTGGGAGCACATAGCTCTTTTGCTTGAAATCTAAAAGTTCCAATTGAATCATCATAGAAATGTGTAATGGAAAGGTGTTTTAAACTTTTTTCACATGCAGCAGGAAGCAGATTTCTAAAAGCCGAAAAGTTCTCTAGTTCGCAAGAAAGATTTTAAATTATCCTTTTGTAGAAGATCACAAGCAAGAAAAATTGTCAATAGTTACTTTTCTCTAACTAAACGAAAATTTCAGATCAAAATATCCTTGAAAAATGAACTGAAACTATATTAGTTCATTACAAAAAGAAGAAAGGTGATTTCGGGTTTTCAGGTTCAGTTTTATTTTTTTAATTAACAATATGTCGTTATTAGCATCCCATAAACACCAAACCACACCTATTGATTTCATTGCATATCGCTTTTAAATAGCTAGACATTTCACTGACAATGCAAAATATGAAATAATAAACTTTTTTTTTTAATTTTATTTATTATTACTTATTTATTTATATTCGATGTTAATAAAAGAACAGCCTAGCAAAAAATATATATTCATAAATGTTTTAGCGATATTTTATAATTGCGCGCTTTTTTGCGATATATCATTGTATTGTTTTTTATTAGAGATTTCTTAATACAATACTATTGAGTTAGGATCTATCGTATCTATAAACTGAAAATTTTCGAGACACAGTACAGGCAAATGTCTCTCGATTATGAAAACCTTTAATTAATTGTTTGCATTAATGTAAAATTTATTAATTTCTTTTACATGGTCTGCTTTAATTTTGCTTGAATAATTAAAAATTATAACGCATTACTAGATTACCATAGCTCGTACTTTCATTGTACAAAATAAACAAATAATAATTAATTAGTTTAATTAATAGAAACCCAAACTCTTCGGCACGACAGCCCGTGACGGCCAAGGCTTACTATGACCAACACAGTTTTCCTGACCATGGGGTATAGGGTGCAAGACAGATGTTCCGGTTAGGTGGTCAACCTAACGCGGAACCGGCAGTGTTTGGTTCCCGAGTACGCTCGGTACTCATTTTATCGACCCATTGAAGGGATGAACAACTGAGTCAACCATGCTCAACCCGGGAATACTTTAATTAATACCAAAACAATTTAAAAACGAGCTGATGTGTGCATCATGTGACTTCCTTTTACTCCAATTTAATGTCATTTCCCCATTACTGGCAATTTTAATGTGATTCAATAGTTTACTCTCTAAATATCACCAACATTTGCCAAAATGAATCAGATTTTAAAAAAAAAAAATCGCCAAATTTGTCGCCAAGTTGGCGACAAAACTTGACGATCAAAAGACTGGCGATATATTGCCAAATGTCCGCCAAATTATAACACGACTTGAGTTTTAATCGAAATTAACAATAATTTCCCCCCAAAAAGAAGCAAAAGACCCCCTTTGGAGCATACGAACGCAATTAAAAAGGAAGGTGCCCAACGAGATCCCACTAGGAATCTACGTACTAAATTTCAACTTTTTAGGACATTTCGTTCTTGAGTTATGGGACATACATACACACATACGCACATACATACGTACATACAGACGTCATGAGAAAACTCGTTGTAATTAACTCGGGGATCGTCAAAATGGATATTTCGGGTGTCTGTACGTTCCTAGGCACATATCCACGTCTGGTCGGGTTGGAAAAAAAACTCAACATTCATTTGGGGTTGAGCAAAATAGAAATTAAGGCCGATTTTTGGGTGAAATTTTTTTCGCGAATACAATACTTCCTTTTTTATAAAAAGAAGTAAAAATCAACTGACCAATGAATTTTGAACTATAAAACCTCAAGTTGAAACGATATACCTGCATAAAATTCTTTTCTTTGAATAGCTACTCAAAACTGAAAAAAAAATCGTGATATTTACGCAAACGGAATCAATCAGTCATCCTAGGAACTTGTCAAAGGCGAAACACATAACTGTTAAGCAAACACTACAAGCACACACTCATGCAGCATTAAGACACAAAACTTGTCACGCAAAATTCAAATCACTGTTGAGGAGCACCAAGCAAGCCAATGACAGGTGCTGTTAATTTATGATTTTTTCGCGTTTTATTGCTTTTCAAAGAACCTTTACTTTCTCGTTTTTATAGCAAATCATTCCAAATTTCTGTAAATAAAGGTGTTTATACATTTGGAGTGTTTTCATTTTAGGTAACATTGATCTATTTGCTAGAAAGTATTAATTACTTGTCAGTGTTTATAAAAACATAAGTTAACAAAACGAAAAAGAAAGGAAATATTTACTTCTTTCATTTGAACATTGTTAAACATTTATCTTTAAACAATTTGCTTTTTTTTTCTTTCATAGATACTTGTATTATAAGGGTTAAGTACAACTTTAAAGCTAGGATACAAATAATGTCGAAACTGAAATAAATAACATACCTGTGTTTAACAAATTACATTTTTAAAAAATCGCACACAAAAAGAAAAAATAATACAATGTTCAAAATTAAATGTGAATCTTATATACTTTTGTATGGGAATCCATACCATGCTCATGAAGGACAGAAAAACGAGCTGATGTGTGCCTCACATGACTTCCTTTTACTCCAATTTAATGTCATTTTCCCATTATTGGTAATTTTAATGTGATTCAAATGTTTACTCTCTAAATATCACCAACAATGGCCAAATTGAAACCAAATTTTAAAAAAAAGAAAAAAAATCGCCAAATTTGTCGTTAAGTTGGCGAGAAAACTTGGTGACCATAAGACTGGCGATATATCGCCAAGTGCCCGACAAATTATAATACAACTTCTATTTACATCGAAATTAACATTTATTTCCCCCCAAAAAGGGGCAAAAGACCCCCTTAGAAACATCCGAATGCAACCAAAAGGTAAGATGCATAACTAGACCCCACTAGGAATCTACGTACCAAATTTCAACATTCTAGGACATACCGTTTTTGAGTTATGCAAGATACATACACACATACGCACATACATACGTACATTCGGACGTCATGAGAAAATTCGTTGTAATTAACTCGGGGGTCGTCAAAATGTATATTTTGGGTGTCTGTATGTTCCTAGGCATATGTCCACGTGTGATCGGGTCGAAAAAAAAACTCAACATTCATTCGGGGGTGAGAAAAATGGAACTTAAGGCCGATTTTAGAGTGAAAATTTTTTCGCGAATACAATACTTCTTTTTTTTGTAAAAGGAAGTAAAAAGAAAAAAAAAAAGGTTTTTTTCACAACACGTTTTATGAAATTCTGAAATGTTGCTACCATTTTTGTTTAAATTAATTAATCTATTTTATGCCTTTAACACCCCTTCATTATTTGTGACATGTGTCATCAATAAAAGGATTTGACAGCTGTGTAGTGCTGTTATTAGAAAACTGCAAATTAGCATTGCAACTATTACTTAACATCTATTTTCATTCATAATTACATAATCCTTCTTTACAATACTGAATAAAAATGACCATCAAATAAAAACTAGTTTCTTTGAAATTGTTCTTCGTACAGAATGAAACATCAACTAAAGAAAAAATAAATAAGGGAAGAATCGCTTATAACCAAAACGGTACGACAAATACGGAGTTTTTATACACATTTTACTTTCAAAATAGATTTGAGTTAAAAAACTATTTGTTCAATATTGAATTCTCTACTGAATTTTTTTTTTTTTTTTTTGAGAACGGATGAATAGAAAAAGAGCATACTTTCATTTTGATGAACAAATATCGAAGAAATATTTGCTCTGTTAAATTTCTCCGTTAGATTTATTTTTCCCTTCCCAGTTTCCTATATAAATCGTCTATATTTTTTCTTAAAGAAAGCTGCTTTAGGCATTTCTCGTTTTCTTATTACTTTCCGGATTCATTTACTCTTAAAGATAGTTTTGATCAAATATCTTACTCAGAAAAGAAAAGAACTTTCTAACGTTATGTTCAGTATTTCAAAAAAAAAAAAAAAAATCTTATGTTACAAATAAGTAAATAAGTAAATTATTAAATTTATATTATTAAAATATTGTACGTCTATTCGACTATGTATGTGTGTATCTTTACTCTATCTCTTACAACCTTACGTTGTCTCCCAAGAGAGTACAGGTGCCGTTGCATATAGGATGTCCGGAGGAACCCCCCCCCCCCCCCGATAACTAACATCCCTCTACACCTTGTCGTGCCGAAGAGATTAATTGGTAACCCATGCCATTAAAAGTAGTTAATCTTAAAATTAGTAAAAAACGTCTTTCAAGAAACATTACGCATAAAAGCAATAGATCAAACAAAATTAATCACCTAAATTCTGAAACTATTACATTGCTTTCATTAAAATTAACAATAAGATTTCACTACTTTATTTGAAAAAAAAAGCCCTATAGTGCAGTGCTAAGGACAAAAGTCGTATCTGCACTTTTTATCAAAATTTGAGCTACGGTCACCAAGTCACATATTTTACCTAAATACAGCGTTTTATGGTAATTTGTAAATGGGAAATATTTAAAAAGAAACTAAAACCCCTAACTTCAAACGGCAATTTCTCAGTTTGAACTCAGTTGCAGATACGACTTTTGCGCTTAGCCAGGCAGCTAGGTAAATAAAAAGTAGAAATGAAGCAAATTCTCCCATATTCAATGAAAATATAATTATCGCAGTAGATTTTGTATTAAGAGCTGTTTACACTTTGCACGCGAAACTTCAATCATTTCTTGATTATATTCATCAATTTAAAGATAATTAATGACATTTTTCTTTGTGAAAAATGTCGTCAATTCTTTTGGGAAGGTTTACGGAGAAAAATCGAGTTTTAGTATTTTAGCTTAAATCGGGGTAGCCATACACTCATAAAATTGGATTGATTCCGGTAAACGATTTTGCTATAATTATAGGCATTGAGTTATATTGATTGAGTATGAATTAGTTGGACACAGTTTACCTGACGTAAACAACTGGAAGACCAATTTCCACAGCTTCAACTGTGTTTCCATTGATATTTCTCTGTGGCAGAGTGTATTCTTTAGTAGAACCCATAACTATTTTTGATGAACGGTGTCAATAGAAAAGTTTGCATTGAAAATATAATAAATCAATAGAATGCAGTGATTTTGCTAAACTTTATATCGTATCTTACATGTGACAACTCAGCCTTTTTGTTATGGTTTGAGGTAGCACGCATATTTACGTTTTACTGTATACTTATTACATAAATAGCTAGTATTATCACTATATCCTTTTCGTTTCATGTAGCTATTGTAATTAATATTTCATATTATATTACTTTTTTTCCAATGGCAAATCATTCCTCATTGTCCCGATTACTTTTTGCTATCTTATTAATTTACTTATTTATTTCATCTATACATATAATAAAATAAGATGTTTGTGTGTGTGTGTGTGTGTGTGGCGCACTTCCCGGGAAAACGGCAAGGCCTAGAAAGATGAAATTTGGTATACAGATGCTGTTTTTGCCGAAGATGTGCACCTCGGGCTTCGATTTTTGATATTTTAATTAGAAAAAAAGTTATTTAATGTTTTATGTGTTTTTTTGCACTTTTTAGTACTTTTTACCTAACAGACCCAGAACCAATCGCACCACATAAATATTTTTTGTACTGTAGTGTAGGAAGTTTAATTTTAAATATGATGAATGGAAAAAATTTGAAGACAGAGCAATTTTTGTATTTTTTACGAATTTTTATAAAAACCTTTAATTTGCAGTTTTTCCCGGGTTATATTTTTTTCTAATATCATCCTGCGAGAAGTATCAAAGCCTCATTTCTAAAATTTACGTTGGTAATAGTAAAAACATTTCGCCCTCTTCCGAAGAAAAAAGTTCTTAAGAATAAGCAATAGTTTTTTTTTTACAATTTTTTTAAGCTGAACACATCATGTCTTTCCACGTATCGGTCGAAAAAAGGTTCTTCATTCCTTTATGCCTCTGACGTCACTACTTGGATTTCGATTCGATATTTACGACGGAATCTTAATCGCAAAAAATGTTAATCTTTTTTTTTTTTTTTTTACTATATAGCTTACTTCTACATTTTATGGCGTGATGACCATGTGTTTTTCCAGCAGCGCTTGCTTTTTTTTCTTTCTTTTTTTTTATTTAGGGATTGCATTTATTTCTTTTTCTATCCCCCCCCACCCCCAAGCTGGACGTTTTGCTGTATCTATAAAACGAAACATTTCATAGTTGTGCGCATTTAATTCAATAAAAACAGCGAGATTTTCTTTTCTTTGTAAAACGCTACTTTTTGCACACTACGGGGAATTTTGAAGATAACTTCTTTTTTGCTCAACTTATTAAAAAAGCGGTTTTTTGAGTGATTTTTTTTTTTTTATTATGAAATGGGCGGGGAGATTAAAATAAATAGAGGTGGATCGTAAAGGTAGATAGCCGTCGAAGGCGGTAATCTTGGCATAAAAATGTGAATGGCACAAAAAAAGATACAGATGGATTGATTGATACTGCTGCCAAATTTATTTAAACAGCCGCCAAAGGCGGCAAATGCTAAGTAAAAAGGTAAAGTTAGCCAAACAGTCGCCGTAGGTGGCTGCTTGCATAAAAGTCGAATGGCGTAAGAAGGCGAACCAGCTGGTCGCCGCAGGCGGCTAGTTATGCAATATCTCAATGCATATATTTTAATTTTTTTCGGCAAAATATTTAATCTCAGCCTTTTATTTGTAAATCTTATTAGGTAATCAAGAATCGTGTATCTAACATATAAGTATCAATTTTGCAAAAAAATTTAAGCCATTATTATATAGAACTAAAAAGGCAAGGTTAAAAATACCTGCCAAATCTGGAAACATACGAAGCTGTCACACACACATCAGTGGATACAGTTTGCTAAAGTTTGGCGTTAGTAAAAGCAAATACCATTATTATTTCATTCTGTTGGGTTCTAAACTGTTGTTAGGTATTTGATTTTAAATTTTATTGGAGTTTTGAATTTTTAATCTGCTGACACGGTTTCAAGATTTTGGAAAAATGTCGGTGAGCATGTATACAGGTCTGTTCAATTAGTATCGGAACAGGTTTGCTGTTGTCTCAACGGAGCGGTAGAAGGCGCTCCGACTGGTCGGCCAAGGCAGAAGTGTCCTCTTCGACTCGGGGGCACTTTAATTCCGTCACCTGCGGGCATGCGATGAGACAGGAGGTGGACTTTTGTGATGTGGGATTTTTTTTTTATGTTGCATCACGTCAGTATGGATGCGATGAGGAAGTTGTGCACTCAGCTCGTGACGAAAGTCTTGAGGGAGAAACAAAACTGTCGCTGGTGTAAATTCGCAGAAAACTCTGAATAGCCCAAACCTGGCTACACCAGACTTTTTCTCGTATCCACAAATGAAAAGGGAGTTCAAAGAATATTGCTTTCACTCCATCGAAGCTATTCTTGAGGCGACGGCGAAGGTCCTCAACAGTATTCCTGCAACTGACTTCCAGTGGGTGTTTTACGAGTGTCAACTAACTAAGTGTATCGATGCAGGGCGAATGTATTTTGAAAATTATTAAGTAATTGTAATTATAACTGCAATAAATTTTGATTTTTGGAACCAGTTTCGATACTTATTAAACAGACCCTGTATAATCACATTATCGTGTTAGTTCTAACGCACAGATAAATTCAAGAAATGGATTAAAGTACCGATTATAGATAATCCCCTTAGAAATCAATTGTCGGCAACGGAGTTGTATGTTACAAAATACAAATTCCACAGGGCAGTGTTTTTTTTTTTTTTTCGAGAGTGCAATTTAATTTGAAAAAGCACAGTCAATAGCACAACCAGTTATTAATACAGTCAACTGCATTTTTTGTTCCTTATCGTTAAACATAAAATAAGTAGTTAATATATAATTACTTAATAAAGTAATTAGGTATATTCAAATTCTAACGCTTTTGACTCCCCCCTAAGGCCCTTAAAAACATAAACTTCAGAATGGTACTTAAAAATAAAAATATGTGTACTCCAAAAATTTATCGGCGGGTTTGAGAAAAAACAGAAGTGATCAAAATGTATGGATATTTGATTCTACAATACAAATGGCTGCTTCTGATGCAGCTGAGGTATTATTGTTTACTTTCATAAAAACAATTATTATAAATAAATAAAATGTTGCAAAAAAAAGAAAAAAATACGGTTAAACTATGTTTTGCTTTTGTTAATAGAGTGAACGTGGATAGTGGACGTTCTACTTTAAAAAGCATACACGCTGTAAAGAAGATTAAATACAATATGTTGACTAGCATTCCATATTTTGTTAATTTATTAGTTTGTCTTGAAATAAATATGTAAAGATTGTATTATTCATGAACTATCTGCAAATATATTATTCCTTAAAAACACTGTAAAAACGATTCAGAAACGTTCCTGGAAAATAATAGGCACTGATGTGCCAATTTCTACCAGTAACATATCTCGCAAAAACCAGGAACATTTTCCGCTAAAAATTCGGTAACCTTCCTGAAAAACCCAGAAATTTTCCCTTTTAAAGCCTGTCGTGTCTCTGGAACTTCAGCGTAAACGTATGTAGGGATAATATAATGGTTTGTCACTGCCTGTTTTATGAAGACAGCTGCAAAAGCAGTATTGCAAACATGGCTAAAGCTGAGCCAGAATTGCAAGTAAGTATCAAGTATCACACTTGATTGCAATTCTTGCAAAAGCACTAGTTCTACTACTAGCTCCCGTTGGGAGCTTAATCAGCAAGGACGAACCGCAATCGAACTGAAGCCTACACACCTTATAAATACTCTCAGTGAATCTTTAAACTGGGAGCTAAAATATTTTTTACAACAGTCAGAAGTCTGCATTCGGACAGCTTGCAGCAATTGAGGAAACTTTTTGACAGTGATACTTGATATTTCTAGGAAGTGAATGAAAATCGTTGAAATCCCAAAACGTTACACGGAAATACTCAGTAACGTTTCGGAATTTTTTACAGTGAAAAAAACGTTTTACAAATATTATAATAGCATAAAACAGCGAAAGTCATTGCGACACTAAAAAAGATGTATAGTATAATAATATTTTGCCATCACTACTACATAAAAATAAGTGAACTCTCATTTTTTTTTGATATATGATTATTCTCCTATAAAATGTCATAAGTATATGTTGCTTGGCTACAGAAAGTTTCTGAGATCTATACAATAAAAATTCCTTCGTAAAACAAAAATGAATTCTAGAAAATATGTCGCTCTTCAAAGAAATAAACTATACTGTTTACTTATTTTCAAGAGTTCTCTAAAAACGAAACTGGTTCCTTTCTGAGGGTTTGGTAACAATAGCAAAAGATATAATCCTGCCATTTCCGTGTTCCAATAAAAAGCAGGAAATTCTTTTCTCCAAAATCAATTGAAAACTCTTTTACCGTTTTGCTGCAAAAAAGGGGAAAGAATGTTGCTTTCAGCGCTCCTTTAAAGCTCGAAGGAAACCAATTCTTAGCGCTGAAATTACCGGATTCTTGCTGCAATTTAAAAGCAATAAACTTACTACTTAGAAAGAGAAAGTAAATATATAAGATAAAAGGAGTTTTATCTTTGGATTCGAAATTAACTCTTATCTGAAAATCGCATCTTTATCATGTTATTCACGTAAATGTTTCTAACATAATTACATTCTTTTTTTACTACATAATATATCAATTTCTTAGAACAAAATGCGGTTGTAGATATAATAAAAGAGCATTCACTGCCTGTCTATGACGCAATTGTTTGTGAAACTTTCAATTGTTTGGGTTGAAAAAAAATGTAATATTAGATAAAACTATTACTATATAATATACTATATAATTTGTATTGTGTTAGTAAACTACGCATTATTTGTATGACATAGGTAGTATCACACAAAGAACTCTGTTTGAAGAAAATAGATTCTATGATAATTTGCCATTAATTAGTGACGTCATTAGTGTTTCTTTCAATTTGGTAAGACTGCAATGTCATAGCAATGCAGTTTTGAAGATTTATTTTTCTACCGAAAAAGGAATTATTCAAGCTTACAGGTTTAACTTCCCGTATACATCCCTTCAATCTTTGTGGTTGTCGAGTATTGAAAACATTTTGTAGAAATAAATTCTTGTTTTTTTTTTTTTTTTTGGTTTTTTTTTTTTTGCTTTAAAGACCTTTAAAAGACCTGACTCAAGAGTGCTATTATAAAATTCTTCCCTGCGAAAAAAGCCTGAAATGTGTTCGATAATAGAAGTTAAACTGCTAGAAACACAAAGCACAGCTTTTAACCAGAAGAAATTTCTACAACATTATTAACAGTATTATATTACCTGATACTTCAAAACTTTTTCAAAACTGTCACAATGTATTTCAAACGAAATTTTTTCACTACCCAACCCGTGATTTTGTAACAGTTTCAGTTCACAATTTTCACTGTTTTACTTACAGCGACCGGGATGTGGATTAAAAAAAATATTTCGAAACCGAGTACAAATAACTAGTGGTGTTGTGATTTTAACAATAGCTGCAGTTACAACAAAATAACATTTTCGTAATATTTGTCAGTCCCTATTCCGTCCCTAAACATAGTGTTTTTATGCCTGAATTTTATAGTATAATCTCTACAAATAATGCGGACTTTAAAAAAACCGGCAAATAAAAATAACAGTCGACACATTTTAATACTACGAGGGCTGCTATTTACATTTCTGGCCTTGGCAATAGATATCGTTGCTAGGCGACAGCAGACGATTTAAATAGGAAGTTTGATATTTTTAAACATAAATTCTTCTGAAAGATTTGCCATTTTTGCTTGATTTGTGTTGTTTACAGTAAAAGAAAAAATTCATCTCGCTAAAAAAATGGAATTGACTCGTGAACATTTTCGTGCGATTATTTTTCATAACTTTCGACGTGGATTGTCAAGACAAGATTGCTTTGATGAACTTAGTTCTTTATACAGCGATAAAGCACTATCCTACAGCACTGTAAAAAACTGGTGTTACGAATTTAATCGAGGTCGTTTTTCGATCCAGGACGAATTCCGTGCAAGTCGTCCTAAAACGGTTGTTGTGCCAGAAACTATCGACGCTGTGCGTGAACTGATAAAGCAAGATCGTCATGTGACATACCGTGAGATTGAGGGATATCTGGACATTAGTATGACAATCACAACAAAATTTTACATAAACATTTGGTCGTAAAAAAAAAAAAATGAATTTTGACATCTTGAATTCAAATTATGTTTTTCGCAATCACGAGTGTGTGTATGTAGACGTGTATGTTTGTGTGTGGGGGGTATGTGTGTTTGTGTAGGGGTATGTGTATGTGTGTGTAGGCATGTGTGTTTGGTTCTGTGTACTGGCATAAGTGTCTGGGTAGTTGTGTGTATGAATGTGTGTGTGGGGGGTATGTGTATAGGCATATGTGTTTGTGTCTGTGTGCAGGCATGAATGTGTGGGTAGTTGTGTGTGTATGTGTGTGTATGTGTAGGTGTCTGTATGTATGCGTGTGTGTATGTTTTTGTGTGTGTGTATGTGCTTGCGTATGTGTGTATGTGTTTGTGTGTGTGTATGTGTTTGTGTGTGTGTAGTTGTGTATGTGTGCGTGTGTGTGTAGTTGCGTATGTGTGCGTGTGTGTGTGTGTGTGTGTGTAGGACATGGATGCAACCTGGAAACGGCTGTCGCTATAGGAGCAGCATTGTGAGGAGCCGGTCGACGGTGATGGTGCGGAGGGCGGCGGTGGGAAAATAAAATGATAGGACGCCAAAAACAGTCAAATGAAAGCAATAAGCAATCGTGATTGCTCAAAAAAAAAAAAAAAAAAAAAAAACATTGTTCGCGTTGGATCTCGCATAATCTTACAAACGTTCAAAAGAAGTCTCGTGCTGATTGGTGCAAAGAAATGTTGACAAAATATGTTAAAAGGGGTATTAAAGGCTGTTTATAATATCTGCACGGGTAATGAATCATGGATCTATGCATACGAGCCGGAAACAAAACAGCAATTGACTGTATGGGTCTTCCAAGACGAGCCAAATCCAACAAAAGTTGGTCGACAGAGAAGCACATCGAAATAAATGGTTGGCTGTTTCTTCGGAATTGCCGGTCACGTGGCAACAGTGGCATTAGAGCACGCAGGACAGTCAATTTTGAATGTACTCGACCATTTTTTTGCCAGAAGTCATCAGAGAAATTCGAAAAAAGCAGAAGAAAAGGCGAATCATTCTGCATCATGACAATGCAAGCTGTCACACATCGGCTCAAACAAAGGAATTTCTGAAAGGCGAAAACATTGAATTAATGGGTCATCCGCCATACAGCCCTGCCTTAGCACCCAATAACTTTTTTTTTATTCCCTTACATCAAAAATAAATTAAGTGGACAACGATTTTCGACACCTGAAGAAGCGGTTGGTGCATTCAAAATGCATGTTTTGGAGTTATCTAAATCGATGTGGAAAAATTGCTTCAAAAATTGGTTCAAACGTATCCAAAAGTGTATAGTACTTCATGCAGAATATTTTGAAAAACAATAAAACCAATTTTGATGATAAAAATTTGTTTTTTCACTATTAGGCCAGAAATATAAATAGCAGCCTATATTTTAATACTACAAGGATGATTTTTACATAAAAAAATATTCTTATCAAAAATACGAGAGCACTGAAACGCTTTATATATTTGCAAAATGTAAGTAAATTGTGATCACACGTATTTAGCGTATACATATCACATATTATGAATTTTATGGCATTGGCAAAAATTGGCAACCTAGTTTTTCTGCTAAAAATGAATATTCTGGTAGAAATTGCATTTATTACATAAATATTAAGGTTAAATGACAAAACAATTATTACTATTAATTAAGGTAATTCTGTTTATGTTCAAAAAATAAAATGATCTGTATTAAATTTAACTAAATACTAAACCCCTATCTAGTTAAAGCTCAGAAATTGAAATTACAGCGAGGGTGTAATTTGAAAACTTAAACCTTCGTTTATTCACATTAAATGAAAGCATTGGAATTAGATACACTGAAGCATACACACACACACACAGATTAAGTTACAACAGTGGAAGAATGAACATATTTTTAAGCCAAAATTACAATTTAGAAAATTAATAGCTGAACTTTTCAATCACGTACCCCCCCCCCCACCTTTCAGTCCACCCCAAATAGTTGAACCTTTTAGTCCCCCCCCCCCAGTTTTTAGAAGCGTCACTACAATACGAAATGGATTAAATTGGAACAGTAAAGATGTAGATACATGCATTGACATTTAGAGCGAGTGAGTGAATAAAAAGTGAAAAAAAAAAAAAAGAATAAAAAACGAACATTAGAAAAAAATGACGAAATAAAACAATAGCTGAAGACAGGGCACGTTTTACCTATCTCAATGATTTTAATACTATTCATTTTTTTTTAATTTTTGACCAACTAAAAATAACCATAGCCCTAGAAATCCTGTGATAAAATCACATGGTTCAGTTATGAAAATTAAATTTTATTCCAGAAAGTGTTCTTTCAAAACTGCTGATTCATTTTTAGAAATCTGCATTTTTATTTATTTTTTAACGGTTTCATAGCAATATACCCTAAAACTGTAATTTTGTTTATTTGGAATAAAAAATGCAATCCGTAGTTTTTGGTCACGGCTTATTTTTCACGGCATTTGGAGCTAGGTTAAGAGAGGCGGGAGCCATTATATGTTTTTTTTTTTTTTTTTGGATAAGATTTTTATTTGTGTGTGTCTGTTTCGGTGGGGCGTGTTACCTCGACCCTGCGGACCCCTGGTTATAGGGCGGTAACTTGCTGAATATACCAGCCTTGCCTTCAATATTCGAGTTGAACCGAACCATTGCTTCAGTAACTCGTCTGGTCAGTGCTAATTCTGTATTAGCTACCAGTTTGTTAAGCACTCTTGGCTTCCTTAAGAGGTTTTCCACCTCCAGCTCAGTCACTCCTATGCCAGGTTGATGAGTGCTAATAAGCACGAATCTGCGGTCCTCGGCAGGAATTGACTGAGCTGGCGGTGTATTTCATGTATTTCTGCTTTAGCCCTGGCTATTGGGCGGTAATTTACTGAATATATTTACCTAGCTTTAATAAAATAGTTTGGCACCTGCCTGATTTATCAAGGAAGTTGCAATCGTGGCCAAAACTAAGACACATAATTGCAAATAAGTAGCAAGAGTGTAACTGTCCCACGATTCTTGGAAAGCTACGGAATCCAGACTTATTATGTGCCTTTGAGAGCCTAATGAGTCTGGATGGGCGGTCATCAAACTGAAGCCGAAAGACTTAATAAAAACGCTCAGTTAATTTTTAAGCTGAGCTTGGCGGTGTATTTTATGTACTGTATAAGGTTTATGCAGTTCAGGCAAATATCGGCAAAAAAGTCTTACCTCCCCTCACGTGAACTTCTCTGCTCAAAATGCTCCCGATGTTGTTCGTTGCGGAACATTGGTACACAGCATCGTGTACGTCTCTTCTGTATTCAGATCTTGGGAAAGGTGAAAAGAGCAACGTGCCGTCTGATCGGGTGTGACGTAGTCCGTGAATGTCGTGAGCTTCGTTCCCCTCTCTCGTTAACCACACGAGTTTCGGTGAGGGTGATCCGTCTATGCTGCACCGCAGTTCAGTTCCACTGTTATTGGAGAACTCCACTCTTGATGGTGGCTCAATCCTGAAAATAGGACCTCTAGCATCCTTCCGACTTTGATCACAGTTGCCTATAAAGACATAATTTCACTTTAATTGAAATGAGACAAAAAATAGCAATAATAACAACAACTTGTAATGATGTCAGAGGTGGTATATTCACTACATAACTCGGTTTTTAGTAGATCACTGTTTCAAACACATATTTACACGTTTACTCTTCCAGGGACAATCTTCCTCTGACTGCCAGTGCTGATTCTCAGTTAGCCTTGTGGGAGTTCAAGTGGTTGCGCAATTGGGGTTTCCATAGTTGCGCAATTGGGATTTTTCCTTTTGCATGAACTGATCTGATGAATTTATGGGTTTCCCACATAGTATCCTCCCAGTGACTGAGGGTTATTAACCCAAAGGAACGATTTTTTTTTTTTTTTTTGAGAATCAATATTTAAAGTCATTTCATATTGTTAAAGAAAACATAAAATATATACATATATACAAAATTAATTGAAAATTTGAGATTGATATCTCTGTGGGAAACCCATAAATTCATCAGATCAGTTCATGTTTGAGGTACCATATGAGTGTCGGACCGCTCATGTGGTACCTCAAACATGAACTGATCGGATGAATTTATGGGTTTCCCACAGAGTATCCCCCCAGTGACTGAGAGTTGTTAACCCAAAGGAACGATGTTTTTTTTTTTTTTTTTTTGAGAATTAACACTGGAAGTCATTTCATATTGTTAAATAAAACACATGGTATATACATATATACAAAAATAACTGAAAATTTGAGATGGATATATCTGTGGGAAACACATAAACTCATCAGATCAGTTCATGTTTGAGGTACCACATGAGTGTCGGACCGCTCATGTGGTACCTCAAACATGAAGTGATCTGATGAATTTATGGGTTTCCATAAAACTTAAAGTCGTTTCTGACTAATTAAAGTGTTCAAAATCAAGATTTTTAAAATTCCGTATTGCTAAATGTTATAAAGCTACAAACGAGGCAACTTAGTTCAATCAACTATCGAAAGAGCTACCTGTCAACGAACTGACTGGTCTTTTTCGTTGCTTTTATACGAAGCAAATTAGTTAAATCAACTTTTCTTCTAATAAGTCGATCTTATTTGAGCACGAGTTATCGCTAAATATCATCAATACTGCCAAACTGACACTGTATTATGTAGCTCATTTTTGGAAAAAAATGTTCCGCCAACTTGGCGACAGATCAACAGGTCGTCGCATCATTTTATGAAGGTATTTCAAATTGTATTAAAACCAACATTTATTTCTTGGAAAAGAGAAAAAAAAGAGTAAATTGCCGTTTGTGAATCATCTGAGTGAATACAAAGTGGAAGGAAACAATAAAGGTATTACAAACCAAAACTCAACATGATAAGTCTTATTAATTTGATGTAAATATGATACGCAAATACGTACACACGTATTAAGCGCAATTCGATAGGAAACGTCATAGTTAATTCGAAGATAGGCGTTTTGGGTATGCATACGTGTGTTCCGAAAACATTATTTAAACCGTATCCACGTGTGAATAAATTATACTTTTTTGGTTACAAATATTTCTAAACACAATCATTCGTTTCCTTTTAGGTAAGTAAATTAATCACACTGATATTTATAATTTTAACGGCTAACAAAATGTCAAAAGCAAATAAAGTTCTTTTAAATAAACAAAAAATAACTGTTCTAAGTTGTTCCGCATACATTCCATATAAGCGCTAATCATGGCTTAAACTTTGAACAAATGCAAAGTCTTTCATTTTGTTATTTACTGAAATTTACCGAGAGAATTAAAAATGCATTTCATTAGCTTTGTGTTTACACATAAATGTTTCGCTCCATCTAAAACAGCAATGCCTATACATGCACCACTTTGAGCAATAAATGTATTTCGAAATTAATTTATAACCTCACATAGACAGTACTGATGAAGTTAAAGTGCTGAATAATATCTCTTAAATAATTTATGTTGCTGCTTATTCATTTAACTTTAATGATGTATCATGCATCTTCAGCTATTTGAAACTCAATTTATTCAGGTTAACTTTGATGCGAAGAGACGTAAATGACATTAAAGTAAAGCTTATTCAGCCTTTATCGATAAATATTTCTTTGAGAGGATTAGCATTTCCAATTGCAATAAATCAAATTCAGTTTCGCACATTAAATTGACACTCGAACTTAGACTATGAGAAACTGAAATTGAATGAATTAAATGGTCAACAACGCAAAGATGTAACCGTAAAAACTTAATTTCCTATATTAGGTTCAAAATTCTGCAAAATAAAGTTTTGGGCTGATCATTGTTCTTGTTCATGATCATACTAAGTTCTTGTTGGGTAAAAAAGTAGAAAACTACCTTAAAAAATGATAATAGTTGCCTAAAAAACTTATTGGTTATGTGTCCCCCATCGTTCTGCCTACACGAAATTTCCTTCTCCAGTGTTCTTACATTTTGATATATTTAATATTTCAGTGTGACAGGTGGGGGGGGGGGATATTATTTATTTATTTATTTATTTATTTCTTAAAACTATTGCACACTACAAGTGGCAACAATAACATATAAAAAGCATTTATAACAAACTATTGGTTTAAAATATTAAAACATAAAGACTTAAAATTGTAAAATAACAAGTTAAAAATATCTAAATCATGACAATGAATGTTAAAAAGTTTGTAAAAATTAAAAAGACGAAAATTATCCACATAGTTTCGTCTGGTAAAAAGAAAAAATGATAATGATAAAAGAAGAATGACTCCTAAAAATAATGTAGAACCTATTAGAAAAAAAAGGCACAAAAGTTCACGGTTCAAAAGCTCATTTAAGAGTGGTAACATTAAAAATACTACATAAATGAGAGTAAGAATAAGTTAAAAAATCTTGATTATTAGTTCTGTAACATAAGTAATAAACAAATTTGGATTGAACCTGCTCAATTGTTTCAGATTTATTTTTGTAATAGGGATCCCAAATAAGATTGCAGTACTCGAATTTGGAGCGCACAAGACAAAAAATAAAGCGTTTTAAGTGCTTACTCATTAGAAAAATCTTTAGTCTTGCGTTTAAAAACCCGGAACCTTATATGCCGTTAAACCAATGTTGTTAATATGTTGCGTAAAATCAAGGTTAGAATTAAAAGTGATGCCCAAAATATCGGGTATATCGGGAAAACGCGGGATGAACCAATGGTTAGATTTTTTATGACAGCTGGTGGTAAAAAGTAACTTTAAAATTGCAATGAGTAAAGGTTTTTGCTTACTCACTTACGTTTGTGATTTCATTGACAACAAAGTTGTGTGCATTATCCTATATATATTTTTTTTAAATGAAATATATGAGCTGTCACGTGAGATGACGAAACGACCGTTTTAACATAGGAAGACCCTACACCCAAATGGACTCGATTATAAAAACGAGAATGTAACGTTAGTTTAATCATTACAGTTGGTGCTTTTCCGTTATAGGTACGTAATTTGGAGATTACTTTTTATTTTACTAACTGCATCCATATTAGGTTAACCATCCACAAAAATACCTCTTTGGTGATATCTTCCGTTGTTTCAGCTTTTTAATGAACTTGTTAACTATACAAACCTTTTAGGAAACTTGGAAACTAAACTTAAAGGGTTTAAGGCATTAAATAGATATATATCTGCTAAAAGGTCCAAAATTACTAAATGCAAAAAAATCCTCTAAACAAAAATCAATCCATTAAATAACATAAAAAAGGGAAAAAAACTGCCTTACTTCAGTATTTTCACTAAAAAATGATATTTTTATCGTTATGACATTGTATGGCATGATGCTGAAGACAAAATCCTAAAGCGCCGTACATATTGTATTCAAAACTATTATTATATATAAAACACTGATGCTAATGATGCTAAAGTTTAAACTACATAAATCTCTATTTCAAAGATTTTATATAATAAAAATTTAAAAAAATGGTTAAAAAGCTGAGTGTTCAATTACATGTTTTAAAGACCAAAAAAACATAGTTTGTTACGAACCAACAACTTTTGAAATATTATTTGATAAATGAAGCAAAAGTTATTGAATACCTTTTGTTTCAAAATCATACTTTTAAAAATATCATCAAAATTTAGGTCAAGCCAAAAGAATAGAAAATATTTTATCTTGATTTTTCCTTTCTTTTTTCTTCTTTGTCTTCAAAATATCAAGAAATACACGTTTAAAGGAACGAATATATAATGTAATTTTCCTTAGTTTAATGACAATGATTGTTTATATTTTCGAAAACATTTTTCACTGCAATATGACAACATTCAGCTTTCTTATGATTGATATTTCCACTCCATTGTGATTTACAACTTTTTACATATGTGATTGCTGCTTAAAGGTCTAAGCTCAAACTATTTTCTGAATGCAATATTTCGTAAAATTTGTGCTTAAATACCGGGAATCTTACAGAGTTTTTTCTTTAAAAAAAAAACTTTATATTTTAAAAATAAATTTAAACTTTAATTTTAACAGCTATATGGCTACATGTGTGTGTGTGTGTGTGTGAATTTCATACTCAAACTCTATCACAAGCGCATTAAACAAACACAAAATATGTATAAAAAAAAAAAACAGCCACCAGGACTGCTTAATTAGCTGCCTGCGGTGAAATGGCGCGATTCGGAGGCTTTGCCTCCTTTGCCTCCTGCGATGGCGCACAGTACAGCAATAATGAACGCGGCGCCCCTGTAGAACCATTCTAAACTCAGCAGCGTGTTTGCAACATATCCTTTATATCTCGAACCATAATTTCTCAGTGCACATGGACCATTTCCATCGTATCTACACAGATTTAAGTTAATTAGCTCACCATTATGTGTATGCAGTCAACCTGGAACTCCTGAACATTACATATTCAACTGTCCTCTAACCAGCTCTTTCCATTGCTCTTACAATTCCAACTTTTCTTTCTCCAAAAATATTTCACGCATTCTATCTCATCCAGTTACACGCAAGAATATCCATAAAATAATGTCGCTTCTCATATCTCAAGCAGATGACTTTAAATATCCAGCCTAAAAACTTTCAAAATAAATATCCAGCCTAAAAACTTTCAAAACTGCCGTTTACATTGTATTTACCAGCCATCCCACTCTTATTTAGCTTCTTCACTTGTATATTAGTTCTTTTTATTTAGTTCTTTTTATTGTTTGTTATCTTATTATTGTTATTGGTTTTTGTAGTTATCAAAATTGTTCCAGCGAGTGTCGCTCGTGATCTGTTTTGTTCCCCCCAGTCACCAGATCCGGTTGAACCCTCACCGGGGTTGGTACGGTAGTGATTGGTGGGGTTTAAATAAAAAAATAAAATAAATAACTCGAACCATTCTATAAGATTGACTTGTTCCTCCGTCTACCTAAGCACTTCTGCTTCCGAGAGACAAATAATTACTTACTTGCCGGATGAAAATGAAAAACCACGAGGGAAACAGTTTAAAATGAATGAAACGCCATTAGGAATTGACGTTTTAACTAATATATCCACTAATTCAAGTAGTAGAACTACGAAATCTGCCTAAACATGATGCCAGAAAAAGTACACATGAATCGATACCTTGTTTGTGCCCATTTTTTCGTTTTTCCAGAGGAATTAGAATGACATACATACATAGACACAGGCATATGCACTCAGAATTTCGCAATATAGAATTAAATGTATAATTTAATGTTTAGTACTTAACTACCTATAAAGAGCATTGCTTATGTATCTCGATATCGTATTACCTAACCTTTGAGCTTCTAATTTTGTAAAATGTTAAAATTTTAATACAAAATGAGTAATTTAATTAGAAAATTACTTTGTGCATACATTGGAAAAGCTTTGCAGCGTGCGGCATTATCAGGCTTTTTGTAAAGGGTGTTTTTTTTAGAAGTAGCGAACTTTAGGTTCAAATAAAACACAGTTAAATGTTGTTAATTGCCATGAATTTTGCTTTAGTCGAAAGTTGATTCTTTGCCATTTTTATTTAAATATGATTTCTGGCATATGGCGACCTCGGCTGGCTCGGAGAAAGTCTAATCGGAAAGTCCAATTTTCTCACTTTTTGCAACAATAGAGGCCGTATGTCAGATAAAAGTAGTCCAGCGGTGTTAAATCGCATGATCTTGCAGGCCAATTCACGGGTCCATTACACGAAATTATTCGTTCACAGAACGTTTCTTTCAATAAATCCATTGTGACGCGCGCTGTGTGGCATGTTGCACCGCCTTGTTGTCCATTCATGATGAAATGGCAAACCGAACTGAACACAAAACAAGTGACAGCTATCAAAATGGCACACATATCAAACAGTGTTGCCAACTTAAAGTTTTATAACTCTAAAAAAAGCACCCTTTAGTATCCCCACGCTGCCATGTTATTTTGCTCTAACTGTAATTCCAAACACTCACGAACAGCACAGGGAATTCACATTGTGTTTTGAACCATATATCCTCAGAATAGATAAGGAGATATAACAAAGTGATACTATAAAGTAAGATTACTATTACTCGAATAATATCTTTCAAATTGGACTCACGAATTATAATTTTAATTTGTTTCATACGTATCAGTAATAAAAATAATACTGTAATACAAATTCTGATATTATAATACAAATACTGGTATTATTTGAGATAGAACCAAAAAACTATCTAGTTAAACTAGTTCTTCAAACAATCCTCACAAAACCATAAATCTACATGATAATAAATGTTGGCGAAAGTCTAAAAATGCTTTCAGCAGCTTCAGAAACGATTATTTTATGCAAAATTTTACATGGCAGAATATATTTCTTCCAGAAGAAAACTTAGATTAGAAAATAAAAAATTCAGGAGAAATACGTCAATCAAACAAAGACAATACGTATATGTTTTAAGTTTTTTTTTTTTCATCATGCACATTTCTCATAAAATATTTATTTTCTTTTATATTGATAACATATTCCGATTTCCGAATACGGCGAGAATATTTTTGGAATTGAAATTGAAAAAACAAAAATAAGAATGCATGGGAAAGGAGGTACAAATCTACAGGAAGTAACCATCTTCAATCTCGGATATTTACGCTTTTCTTACTTTTTCGAACAAGTTTCCGGAACACGTTTTGAATACATATACATTGAACATATTTTAAATGTAAGAAATTCCATCTATTCTTATTAATATAAAATGGTGTGTCAGTTCCTTCAGTTTCCCATGAAAAATTAGTAATCTATGTAATATAAGACATCATAGTTAAAATGGATCAAAATGATGTTAAATTGAAAATAAACAGTTAATTTTTCGGAAAAGGAGATGTGAAATTGTTTTAACCAAAGCCTTATTTGATTCGTTTCTGTCTAAATTTTAATTTTTAGATTAATCCTTTTTGATTAATTAAGTTTAAATAATGGTAATAAAAAAGTAATAAAAATAATAAAATAAGGGTTATGACAATAATAACAACAATAATGAAATTATGTTTCTGGCACCAATTTAAAGCCATTGTGTGTATGTAAACATCAATCCATAATATTCTAAAACATAACACGGTTGAAACAAGAACTGTTATATTTATCTTTACTAATAATAAAGCTGAAAGTCCCTCTGTCTGTCCGGATCTCTGTCTGTCAGGATCTCTGTGACGCGCATAGCGCCTAGACCGTTCGGCCGATTTTCATGAAATTTGGCACAAAGTTAGTTTGTAGCACGGGGGTGTGCACCTTGAAGCGATTTTTCGAAAATTCGATGTGGTTCTTTTTCTATTCCAATTTTAAGAACAAAATTCTCATAAGATGGACGAATAAATTACGAAATTATCATTACGTGGAACCATAACATGGGCACAAGCCAATTGGCGAGAAAATTCACCTTACAATATTTGTAAATATACAGGCGAACCAAAATACCTTTTAATTTTCTATTACGGGCAAAGCCGTGCGGGTACCACTAGTTGAGCTATAAAATAATAATAGTAAACAATTGATACACATTTTCATGTATCAAGACAACAATTTTCAGTTTTGAACAAGTATACTTATTGATTTACTACATCGGCCAGTCATTTACACAATTGGAGCCAGTCATGTGAAATGAGCTAACGTAAATTAGCAAACGTATGTTTTTTAGTACGTTATTTGCTAAAGATAGGTAGGAAATTACGGGTGAATTATAAAAAGTAAGGATTTCCCAAGGAACATAGTTCCATAATAGGAACTTTCAACTTAAACGAAAGTTAATGCACATAATTTAAGGAGTTGGAAGTGACGCCATCAATTATTGAACACTTAAAGACAACTTGGAGATATCTCACCAAATTGGAAGCCGAGAATGACGTGCTGCGTAGTCATACACGATTCACGTACATGAGTACTTGCATCACCGTTTTTGCTGTTTTCACATAACGATAAAGTAGCTCACTCTAATAGACTAATCCATCAACAGCTATATATTTGGAGGTATTTTAATTCTGCTGAAATTATGCGACTTTTAGAGGATTGTTCTCTTTATTTGAATGATATTTACAATTGAATTATATTATTTATTTATTTATTTTTGGTCTTTTGTTACAGGCTAACAAGGTATATCGTCGCCTCAGAGCAACAGTAGGATAGCTTTGCTTTATTACTGGGTTTAGATTTCTTACTGTTGCTTGAGTCGACGACATATAGTCGGAATATAGAAGAAAAAAAAATGCGCATATATTTACTACTTTCTTAAATGATGTTTTATTGAGCAATCACGATTGTTTATTGTTCTCATTTGACTGTTTTTGATGTCCTGTTACTTTATTTTCCTGCCGCTTTTCTCTGCAGCAACACCGTCGACCAGCCCCTCCCGATGCTGCTCTTCTAGCGAAAATCATCTCCAGGTTGCGTCTCTATCCTACACACACACGCAAACGTACATATCTGCACACATACACACCTACACTCACACATACGCACACAGACATACACACACACACTCATGTTTGCACACAGACACAAATACACACGCCTACATACACACGCACTCGTGATTGCAAAAATCATAATTTGAATTAAAGATGTCAAAATTCAAATTATTTTTTTTTTCATTTCTTTTTTTTCTTTTGAGCAATCTCGATTGCTAATTGTTTTCATTTGACCGTCCTTGGTGTTGTGGTTCCTTTTTCATCCCCACCGTCCTCTGCAGGCACGACTTCCCCGGTCCTGAGCAATCCGCTTCTCCTGGTCGGAGGCGTCCATGTCCTACACACACGCACGCTCATACACAAACACACACGCGCCTTTACACACGTACTCTGCACACTGGCCAACGTGCATTCACTTAGGTCTATGCACACACACAAGAATACACATACACAACTATACACACGTAACCGCCCAAGAGAAAGGGCAGGCTGCGGGGGGGGGGGGGGGGCAGGAAACGTTTCAAGAAAAAAAAACTGCGATGAGTAGTGTCCTGCCGCAGCTCGTGATTGTGAAACACGTAATTTGAATTCAAAATTTCACAGTTCAATTATTTTTTTTTTTTTGAAATATGTGTATCTTAATCTTGATTACGACAAGAAGTTCTGTGTAGAACTAGACGAGCCTACTTTTCCGCATACCCATACTAATTTCTAGCACCTGATCAATTTTCTCAAAAATAGCTAAAATCGCAAATTGTTTCAAACATATTTTTAAAATACTTTAAGCTGATTTCTAGGAATAAAATATTCTTCACTCATCTAAAAAATTAGATGCGTAAAAAAAAAGCAGCAACTTTTAAACAAAGAAATTTCATTAAAAAACATCTAACAGCTTTCAAAACGAAAAAATAATAATTAAAATTAATAAGCTCATTAAAATAAATACATCATATCAAAAAAAAAATCGTTTATTTTTCCCCTGTTGCCAAAAACATTTTTTTAAATGAATTAATGCACTTACCAAAAAAAAAAACAATAAAATGTCAACCTAAAAAAATAATTTTCTTTGTGAAAAAAAAATCGTCTGCGCATATCTTTATGTAGAAACATAAATGACTTCGAGTTTATTCGCCAAAAACTGAATACCTAAATTGAAACTTTAGCTTAAAAATAAAAAACAAGTCATATCAACAATAATTATTTCACAGTTAAAATCATAGCTGCGGAGTCGGAGTCGGAGTCAATCTCATTTTGAGATAAAGGAGTCGGAGTCGAATATTTAAGAATCGGAGTCAGTCAATT